>NC_139701.1:40438832-40481387 GCF_964188405.1 Protomyctophum parallelum
AGGTTTATACGTGGCATAGTTGTCGTCGTCCCCAGCGAGGCAAACCACTCGGTGAGAACAGACTACAGCAGCAGTTAGGGAGAAACACCACGAGGCGTGCCATCCCCAGCACCCACTTCCACCACCAAGGAATGGCGGACAGCGCAGTGGAATGAGACGCATGGCTAGGGGCGGAGCAGCCCCGTGTGCATCACAGAAAGGGGGCGTCGCCAAGTTCCTACCATCCGGTGGGTGGGAGGTCGCGTGTGAGAGAGAATGGAAGAGAGAGAGAGAGAGAGAGAGAGAGAGAGAGAGCGTGTGAGTGTGAGTGTGTGTTGTGCATCAGAGTGAATGCTTGTGAAATGGAGCAGAACAGTGCAGTTAAACACACAGTTGGAGGACACACACACACACACACACACACGCACACACACACACACACACACACACACACACACACACACACACACACACACACACACACACACATGTACACACAGAGAACAGTTAAAACAACACACAGACAGAGCAGGCTAATTGGACATAATTGGTTTATGTGCTGGTGTTCCCAATGACCCACTTTAACTGTCCCCCCCCCCCTCTCTCTCTCTCCCCTCCATTCACAGAGGACACAGGCATGCTCTGTAGCATCTCTGTATAGCCTACAGCCTATAATACTACTACAGCTTTCGTTCTCAAACTTTTGTTCTATTTCAAGGACCACCATAAGAGTTACAGGCCTGTCAGGGTCCATTTGGAAACTCCCTCAAGGACCCCCTTTGAGAACAACCAGGCCAATATACAGGATAGTGCTGCTTCTCTTAAAAATAAGCATTATGCAAAAGAAATACAGATTTGATAGAATGTTTATCCCTGGGAAGCCTAAACCAAATCAAGCATCGTAAATAGTTCCAGCCTTACAATCTCAGTCAAATAGTTCCAGCCTTACAATCTCAGTCAAATAGTTCCAGCCTTACAATCTGTCAAATAGTTCCAGCCTTACAATCTCAGTCAAATAGTTCCAGCCTTACTATCTCGGTCAAATAGTTCCAGCCTTACAATCTCAGTCAAATAGTTCCAGCCTTACTATCTCGGTCAAATAGTTCCAGCCTTACAATCTCAGTCAAATAGTTCCAGCCTTACTATCTCGGTCAAATAGTTCCAGCCTTACAATCTCAGTCAAATAGTTCCAGCCTTACAATCTCTGTCAAATAGTTCCAGCCTTACTATCTCAGTCAAATAGTTCCAGCCTTACAATCTCAGTCAAATAGTTCCAGCCTTACAATCTCAGTCAAATAGTTCCATCCTTACTATCTCAGTCAAATAGTTCCAGCCTTACAATCTCAGTCAAATAGTTCCAGCCTTACTATCTCAGTCAAATAGTTCCAGCCTTACAATCTCAGTCAAATAGTTCCAGCCTTACTATCAGTCAAATAGTTCCAGCCTTACAATCTCAGTCAAATAGTTCCAGCCTTACAATCTCAGTCAAATAGTTCCAGCCTTACAATCTCTGTCAAATAGTTCCAGCCTTACAATCTCTGTCAAATATTTCCAGCCTTACTATCTGTCAAATAGTTCCAGCCTTACTATCTGTCAAATAGTTCCAGCCTTACTATCTGTCAAATAGTTCCAGCCTTACTATCTGTCATATAGTTCCAGCCTTACTATCTGTCAAATAGTTCCAGCCTTACTATCTGTCAAATAGTTCAAGCCTTACAATCAATAACAAGCTAACACATCTGGTTGGTTCCCAATCCAAACGTGTTTTCTTATTCCAAGGGACCGCCATAACTCTCTCTCAGAGTTACAGACATAATAATAAGAGTCAAATAATTGAAACCCTGAGGGTTCCAAATTGACACAGTGGTTCTGCTTACAATAGAGGGTATGCACATGCATGGAGTGAATGGCAAATCGACTGGCAAATCGACTGGCAAAGTGAGTTTAATGTGGCTTAGCGTGGTTTAATGCAGTCAGTCTGTTCTGTGTGGATGTATCATGGGCTGTCGAGGCCAGAAAAGAACTTTTTTGCCACTCAGTATGCGTTCCTGCATAACCTCCGGGCATGATGATGATGTCACACACATACCCTCTATACGATGCGTATGGTGATGCAGCACAGCCCATGACACCACATACACATGCATTACAGAATGCACTTATGCATAACAGCACAGGGTAAAGGCTTTTTACGTATCGCACACACATTAATACACTTCTGGAAAGGGAGAGAGAGAGAGAGAGAGAGAGAGAGAGAGAGAGATAGGTCGCGCCGACCTCACCCCTTGCAATATGTACCAACACCTACATCAACACCTCAACCTCCATCTGTTCCTTTATCTTCTGGTCTGCTTGTCCTCTCCTGCTGCACTCACTGACGACTTTGACTTAGCTCTGGTCCACAGCGTTAAGGTCTGTGACTTAGCTCTGGTCCACAGCGTTAAGGTCTTTGACTTAGCTCTGGTCCACAGCGTTAAGGTCTGTGACTTAGCTCTGGTCCACAGCGTTAAGGTCTGTGACTTAGCTCTGGTCCACAGCGTTAAGGTCTGTGACTTAGCTCTGGTCCACAGCGTTAAGGTCTGTGACTTAGCTCTGGTCCACAGCGTTAAGGTCTGTGACTTAGCTCTGGTCCACAGCGTTAAGGTCTTTGACTTAGCTCTGGTCCACAGCGTTAAGGTCTGTGACTTAGCTCTGGTCCACAGCGTTAAGGTCTTTGACTTAGCTCTGGTCCACAGCGTTGAGGTCTTTGACTTAGCTCTGGTCCAGAGCCAAGTCAAAGACCTTTTTCTGCTGCCGTGATCATGAGCGCACCTCCCGTTCTTATGACAGCGACTGGAGGTGTGGTTTTGAGGACAACTGCTTTGAACTGCTATTATTGTTCACACACACACACACAACAGAAACCGATGGATTGAGAGAACATAATACAAATTCTTCCTCCACACTGGGAGAAAAACAGCATCTGAAAGTTTGATGGGGCATTTTTACACGTGAGTGCAGCTAGAACTTTTCCATTGCATCTTGTGAGAGGTGCATGGTGTTCTTGTGTTAATAGCACAGGCAGACTCTTCACATACTGTACTAGTAGAGCATGCGTCTGAAATGTAAATATGAACTAAATGCTTAAACAGACACAGACAGAAGTGAACCTTTCAAGCCTGTTTTCTCAAGACATTACTCTATAAAGCCATATCTCCAAAACTGCTGGGTCAAACTGAACAACCAATATGTCAATTTGATGCTATGATTCCTTGCTTTCACACGACATGAAAAAAACGAAAATTCAAAACAATCCAATGGCAGTCCCTCAGTCAAATTTGGCCACATATGTAGGAAACGAAAAATAAACTGATATTTGCTCGCGACGCATACAAATGGGTCCCGACCCGCTATTTAGGAAACTGTGCCCCCCCCCCCCCCCCCCCTGAACCAGAGAACCTCCTAGGTGACGAGGACATTCACAGAGAGCATGGGTCCTCTCCAGGACAGAAATGAAGGGACAGATGCAGCGTGTTAAAGCAGTGAGAGAGATGCTGGAGGCGGATAGGAGGAGGCAGGGAGACGTGGAAAATGGATTTAAAGCTTCAATAGCCCTGAATAATCTGACGCTTAGGAACAAGAACACTGTTTGCTTTGCGGTGTGTGTCTTCCCAATGTCCACAGAGACGCACAGTCGGACACGCACTGTCGCTCACACACACACACACACACACCCTCACACACACACACACACACACACACACACACACACACACACACACACACACACACACACACACACATACACACACACACACACACACACACACACACACACACACACACACTCAGTAAATGTACGTACTGTATGGATCTGATTAATGCCCTGAGTCATCATACGAGTGTTGCGCAGAAGTAGTGAAAAAAGCAGATCTACAAGTGAGCTTCTCGCCCTCAGGGAGTCTTACTGGTATAGTATACCAGTGGGTCCCAAAGTGGGGTCCGGGGACCCTTAAGGGTCAGTGAGGGAGTTCCAGGGGGTCCCTTGCTAAATGATAGTTTGAAACCAAATGAGCCCTTATGGGTCTATAACAGTGTACAAATGGCCTAATGGGTCCATTTGGTTCCATTTGTACACTCTCAGAGTTAAATTAACTTTGATTTTACAATATACATTGTGCCATAAATGCCATTAAATGGGGGTCCGTAGCCTGTTGCATATCAAACTGGGGGTCCTTGAAATTAAACGGGTCGAGAATCACTGCTAGAGCCGTAAACATCTTCTCTTATGGGGTCCCTGAATCACTGCTAGAGCCGTAAACATCTTCTCTTATGGGGTCCCTGAATCACTGCTAGAGCCGTAAACATCTTCTCTTATGGGGGTCCCTGGATCCCTGCTAGAGCCGTAAACATCTTCTCTTATGGGGGTCCCTGGATCACTGCTACATAGAGCCGTAAACATCTTCTCTTATGGGGTCCCTGAATCACTGCTAGAGCTGTAAACATCTTCTCTTATGGGGTCCCTGAATCACTGCTAGAGCCGTAAACATCTTCTCTTATGGGGGTCCCTGGATCACTGCTAGAGCCGTAAACATCTTCTCTTATGGGGGTCCCTGGCATATCATTTCAAATGGGGGTCCACGGGCTAATTAGTGCCAATTTGGGGGTCCATCCATACACACACACACACACGCACACGCACACGCACACGCACACACACACGGCACATTAACAGCAGTCCATTACAAAGACACTCATTAATGAATAAGGCAGCATTATGCAGATGAGCGCCGGAACACTTCCTCTTGTTAAGACAAGAGGGGAAACGATAAAAGCTACACCCTCTGGCAACACGCCAACGATGAAAACACTGTGTGCTGGTGTTGTCTAAGTGTGTGTGCGTGTGTGTGTGTGTGTGTGTGTGTTTGTGTGCGCGTGTGTGTGCGTGCGTTTACGCCTCTTGCAGAGGCAGCTTTTAGGATCTGGGGGCCGCAGCTTCAAGAGCTAATGTAGCCATAGAAAGCAAGGTTTCATTTTACAAGGTAACAGACTAAGGGATTTTCTTTGGATATTTGCATTGTGCAGGCGGTGGCATTGTTGCGGTCTCACGTTGTTGGCGCGGTTTACGCCTTTTATTGTTTTTTTGAAGGGACAGACAGTAGGCTGACAGGAAACGGGAGAGAGATGGGGGGAAGACATGCAGTAAAGGCCGTGTTGGGCTCGGGAGTTGAACCCGCGGCACACTGCGACTGGATTACCAGTCGGGTGCCCAGACGGTTAACGCCACCGCCTGGGCCATGAGCCACTTTCTTTCACACATAACAATGTGAACATAATGACTTAGACTTATCTTCTCTGTCGGATGGAAAGCCTCATATTATCTCCAAAACTGTTACTTTTGAGGATTACAATATTCAAAAGTAGCAGATCAACAAGCTTAAGTGGATGCTTTTGTGTGACGCTGGAGACAGTATGACAAGATAAGAGGTTCCTGCCTGACAGCAACGATATAAAACCCACAGACAGACACTACTATTGATGAATATCTAAAATAGATATATGATATATGTTACTTCGGTACATGGTAAATGGTGCATTTATATAGTGCCTTTATCCAAGGTGCTTTACATAGTGCATTACGTTGACCCATTCACACACACACATTCATACCAGGGGGGCAGTCAGACAGATATTTTGTGAAGCCACTAAGGAAATCGTAGTTCATATAATGGCCTGTTGTGGCGCTGTCATTGGACCCAGAAAAACCCATAGCCCCATAGAAGTCCATGTATTTGGGCCCAACTTTACCTAGACTGTATTACCTTAATAAACATGGTCATGAATACTTTCAGCTTCCAGTCACTAGTTTAAAGTCTCATTTCTAATGTCATAATATTCTTTTAGGAAAATTATGGTCCCATTAATTAAAAAAATGACCATAAAGTCGTGCATGTTCTGAGGGGCGTGGCTACCGTTACAGTCTATGATCGGGATTCCCCTCCCACTCGAGTCAAAATAAAAACCAACGGAGAAGAAGGGGGGAAGTCCCGCCTCGTTGTCTGGGCCAGCCAATGGCCAACTGGGCCAAAACGGAGCCAGCCAATGGCCAGCTGGGCCAAAACGGATCTAGAAAGATGGCGACTTACAGTGCAGGAATAACAGGCTTCATTTTACGTCCATGTTAGACCCGAGGAACGCTTTGTCCATATTTTTTACAGTCTATGATTCATACACTGATTGCGGCGGAAGCCATGCAAGGCACCAACCAGCACATCGGGAGCAATTTGGGGTTCAGTGTCTTGCCCAAGGACAACTTCGACATGTAGACAGGAGGAGCCGGGATTCGAACCGTCGACCCATGGATCATTGGACGACCTGCTCTACCTCCTGAGCCACAGTCGCCCCATGACGACTGTATGACGAAGTATAGGCCATTCATTTATATTAGAAAAAAAAGAAAAACCCATCAAAATGGAGATACAAGGTTTTGTCACTGTCTGTCACGGACAGACAGTGACCCAGATATATAGCCGTTGTCTGCTACTGGTCTGACCTCTGGAGACAACATTTATTCTGCCCTATGGCCCCAGTGGTACGCGCACACACACACACACGCACGTGCACGCACAGGTAGAGTCAGTCGTGTCCCCTCTGATATCTCAGCACGTACAAGCCCTCAAGGTCATACAGACATAAAATGTGTGTGTGTGTGTGTGTGTGTGTGTGTGTGCACATCGATGTGTGTGTGTGTGTGTGTGTGTGTGTGTGTGTGTGTGAGAGAGAGAGTGTGAGTGTGTGTGTGTGTGTGTGTGTGTGTGTGTGTGTGTGTGTGTGTGTGTGTGTGTGTGTGTGTGTGTGTGTGTGTGGACTATCATTCCATTACTATTAGGGCACGCTCTACTGTCCTTTTCTCTTAGACCAAGGTCTCTCTCTCTCTCTCTCTGTGTCTCTCTCTCTCTCTGTATCTCTCTCATGACCCCACTTAGCTCTCTCCTCTCCATCACATTGTGACAGGCTGCCCTCACTCTCATCTCTCTGTGACAGAGTTGGGCAATTATTTTTCACAAGGGGCCAAATGAGAAACAAAAAATATTGTTGAGGGCTGAACTCAACTCTACATATTATTATTAGGCAATGAAAAGTGAGGTTGCCTTACAACAATGTCATTTATTCAATACAACTTTCCAAAACAATGGTAAACAAGTTGTCAATCACACGCAATTCACGGCAGGAAACAGACTGTGTATACGTGAATAAACAGGCCTCAAAATAAGGTCAAATTAGAAAGTACGTTTTATTTATTTGTATTTTTTTCCAAAAAATCCACGTAACCTTTCACGGGCCGGTCAGAGTCACAGACGGTTCTGCGAAAGCAACAAAGGCTCCTAGAACCTAGAACGGCAAGAAGGGAACCAGTTCTAGTAGAACCAAAGCTCTTTTGGTGGATCAAGGGGCCTGCTCACACATACACTACTAAACATGATTAAAGTTCAGATCAATCAGTCAACTCACTGATGTGAAAAATGCAGATCAGACAGAATGAGGAACAGAGCTGGTGTGTTAAAGGAGAATTCCACACTAGAAGGATTTCTTACCTTTATTTGTATAGTTGTTACGTCCCCATCAAAGAGGTCCATGTGTTATATTGTGCAAAAGCGCATTATTGGCTACCATAAGCCCTCAATGAATTGCATTGAATTGCATTGAATTGATTGGGGCTATGGGGGTGTTATACTAATTCGCTTATTTCCATCGCTCAAAAATCTATTTTGTTTGTATATATCCTCTCTTCATAATGTAAATAGTATCCCAAGCGGCACACTTTAATACTTATTTCGATGGAAATAAGCGAATTAGCACAAAAACCTAAACACTCATTGAGGGCTTATGGTAGGGGAAATAGCCAATAATGCACTTTTGCACAATATAACACCTGGACCTCTTTGTTGGGGACGTAACAACTACAAATAAAGGTAAGAAAGCCTTCTAGCATGGAATTCTCCTTTAAATTCATATAGGATTATAGAGTAGGATAGATAGTAGGATAAAGGTTTAAAGTGCTTAAGCTTTTTAGGGTGTGTGGAATCCCTGATCCTTCCCAGGGTGCATTTGTGTGCCGCAGCTCTGTGGAGACTTTAATCTGTGCGGAGATTGGGGGGACGTTAATCTCTCTGTGTGTGTGTGTGTGTGTGTGTGGGGCGTGTGTGTGTGTGTGTGTGTGTGTGTGTGTGTGTGTGTGTGTGTGTGTGTGTGTGTGTGTGTGTGTGCGTGCGTGCGTGCGTGGCGTGTGTGTGTGTGTGTGTGTGTGTGTGTGTGTGTTATTCAGGACTTTCCCAGGGGCTTTCATAGCCACAGGCTGGGATGGCTTAGGGTCGACGACAGAGTACAGCATCTTGCAATGGGTCTGGTCCACAAGATTCGATACACCACCAAGATACCCATGTACCTGTCTAAATACTTCCTTAATGTAAACGAAGTCCACACCCACAACACCAGAGGGAGTGCAACAAACCATGTACAACCCAGATTCGGCACAAACAAGGGACTAAATTCTTTTCGCTCCTATGCCACCAAAATGTGGAACGCCCTACCAACAGTCATTAAGACATGTGAATCCCTTGACTCCTTCAAAACCGCTCTCAAAGGGCACCTACGGATGGCTGCAATTCGAAACTGGCCTCTGTAAAATCTGAATCCCCCCCACCCCCCCACCCCATTTTCCCTCACTGTATATAGTATCTTTTCCCTTTTTTGCTTCCCATATGATGAATTCCTGTTCTGTTCTTTACCTACAGAGAAATGTCTATTTGTATGTCTCTAAATGTTTGTATGTCTTTAAATGTTTTGATGAATTGAACAATGTGGACCCTGTTGTAAACAAGTGTAATGCTTAATTGGGTCGTCCACTCACAGTTGACAGTCTTTGTATTGAGTTTGTGCTTAAAATGTACTGTAAATTCTACAAACTGTTAATAAAGATTTCAATCAATCAATCAAAACCACATGAGATGCAGTATGTCCTCCTATTTTGACTACATTTCAGGGTGATCACCTGCTAAGTGATTGATTTAGAAACAAAATGGACCCTTACAGGTCTGCAACTAGAGTATTAATTTCAAATGGAACCAAATGGAGCTTTATTTGTATTTGTGTACGCTCTCAGAGTTACAGACCTGTAACTCTGAGAGCGTACAAAAATACAAGTGTTGCAGTAAAATAGGGGTCTGTGTGGACAAATGCTAATCGCACTGTAAACTACATCTTCAAGCTTTGCAAATCTTGGTTGTGTTAGACTTGTACTGTATTTCATGGTATTAACATTAGGTTAAGTTGGACTTAAGTTAGACTGTATTTAGACTGTATTTCATGGTCACTGATGATAACAATCAAATCAAATGGAATCAAAATGTTTTCATTTAGGGTCTGGTTGTGTGTTTCAGCCCAAGTTGATTTACAGCACCCTCTGGTGGACATATTTGCTGACAGACAGAATTTTGATAGACTCCAAATCGGGGAATACATCCATACAGTACATAAATACATATATTAACCCATTCTGAACGGGAACCCGTTTTGGTGTTGGCATCATGTTATGCTTTAGCTATTGAAAAATAGCAGATCTACAAGCTCATAGCGCGCCACTCGGTGGTAGCTTGTAGGTCTGCTATTTTTGAAAAAATTGAAGAACGACTGACATTTTTTTAATCTGATCTCAGGTCAGAATGGGTTAATCAGACCAGTGTGTGTCCAGTGGAAACCTCGTATGAATCTGATCTCAGGTCAGAATGGGTTAAAAAGGCAGACAATAGTTATCATAGGCACCAAATCATTACAACATGAGCAGACCCATGCATGCTCCACTCAAAGGCGGCAACCGCCACCCCCCCAGGCGGCAGGGCCACCGCCCCAAGAAGCGGCCCCGACGCAACGCATCGAGACCCCTGCCCGGGCGACCACCCCCCCATACCCAGAGGGCAGACAAGCCCCCGCCCCAAAGCAGAGCACCCACTAGGGAAGAATGCTGGCATATAAGATATCTAAGGTTGGTACGGAAAACCTCCAAGTATCGTGGCAGACAGTGTGGTTCCAATATGATTCAAATAAGGGTCCCACATTTTGTAGAAAGTGTCCAATTTAGAATGCAACATGCATGTAATGTATTCACAAGGAATACAGCCCATTATAATGTTATGCCATTATTTCTTTGATGGAGCAACATCCTTGATCCAAAACAAAAGGATATTTTTCCTAGCAGCAAACGTTAATAAGTGTTTCTAGTGGAAAAGGCATTGTGGAACATACTCTAACAGCCTGCACGACGTTCACACTTAGAATACTAGTGGAACAATACTGCTACTGGGTTTCACATTTATTGATTTTCACATCAACATCATTATTATTACCGTATGTTATTATTATTTGTGCAGTGGTTTTTGTTCAGTTGAGGGGAACAAGGGGGGAAAGAAATCCCCCTGCAAAACTACAGTATAGTTAATGCAGCATCATAACAATCCTTTTAACCACTTTTAAGCCATTATTATATACTATTACTACTATTCAAACATAGCACTATACAGTAAAAGCCCATAGCGTGGCAGAGCCATTTCTTGAGAAAACGGTGCACTGAAGTACAGTACTTAGTTTCTACTGTCCAGTGGAGTCCACCACTGATAATAACAGTGCAGCAGAGACAGCGCTGTCTGTCCATGCTCAAATAGGAGAGTCTCTTTGAAATGCTGAGGGCGCCATGCAACAAAACCCACTAGAAAATGACCATTCTAATTGTGTGTCTGCATGCACGCCGTGGTCTGTACATGCGGTGGTGTGTGTGTGTGTGTGTCGCAGGGTTTGTGAGGCTAGACAGAGGTGATTCATGGTACACTGCAGTCCAGACAGGAGCAGATTTCTCTGGCATGATGAGAGCGTGCGCACACACACACACACACACACACACACACACACACACACACACACACACACACACACACACACACACACACACACACACACACACACACACACACACACACACACACACAGCATCAGTGGACCCCCATGTATGCACCCCGGGCCCATCACCTCCAGTACCTCCGTCTCTCTCTGTCTCTACAGTCCAGTGAGAACATCTCCCTGTGGGAGGGGACACAGAGGCCATCTTCTCTCTCTGATGACAATAATCATCATTTCCTCCAGGGCGAGATCGCGTGTACGCATCTGCGTCTGATGGCAGTCTGCTGGGTGAGCGCTGGCGCTTTGGCATGGGGGGGGGGGGGTCAGATCAACATATGGAATGAATTCTGTACTGGCCATATAAGGAGCGTGTCTTGAGTGTACAGGGTTTGATGAGGTCCAGCTAGGTGTAGATTGTGTGGAAGACTGTCATTCATAGACGCGTAACCACTTAATCTACCAATTCTGACAAAGGCTCACACACACACACACACACACACACACACACACATACACACACACACACACACACACACCGCCAATGGCCAGATTTGAAAATATGTCAGCTTCCACAAACAAACGGCAAACTTAGAAGCTGCCTACAGCACGCAATGTCGACAAACCGATCTGGATGTTGCAAAACGGTTTCCTTATAGTTTTACACACAGTAGTGGAAATAAACAACGCTTTGTCTAGACCGACTATTTGCACTACTTTTGTGCGACACTCTTGTATATGAAGTCGATTAATTAATATGGAAATAGTAGGTTTCTGCAAGGCAGCAAGAATAATATAATGAGAACTGTATCTGCTGGTACAATAATACACACACTCACACAGAGTACATGTACAATACACACACTCACACAGACATAATATACGTGGCTTTGATATTACTCCTAATATAATTGGCCACGGCGTTGAATACTGTTTGGACCAATTACAGGGAGTGCACTTTCATTAGGCTGCCATGTTTCCTTCTTCAGCAGTGTGTACGTATGGCATGTTGAAATGTCTTTGGCCTCGATCCAAACCTCTTTAATTGGTTTTCTGTAACGGACACAAATATAAACAGCGGCGGCGGCGGACAGAGTAATAATAATAATAATAGCATGATCGTACTGTACTTTCCATCCATGCCCTTGAGATGTTTTCATTTCATACCGAGCGCAGTTCTCAAATTAAAGTCAAGTCACGGTCCGTCGCGTAGCTCGGTCAGAATTAGTTTCCCGAGTCTTGTATAACGAACCAAAACAGAGACATATGGCTCTGGAAGTAATGCTGCTCAATTCTCAGTCGTATTATTATTATTATTATTATTATTATTATTCCACTGGGTTTCCCAAATGCTCAGAATCATATTTATTGTCACATCAACAGGCGGCGTGGTAAAAACACTTTTTACACGCTCCAGAGGTTTTTGTTGATTCAAAAGGGAACAAAAGGGGGAAAAGAAAGAATCAAAACACTAAAATAGCAGCCTGGGCCGTGGCTCAGCGGTCCAGGCACCTTGGCTGGTAATCCAGTCTGGCAGTGTGCTGCGGGTTCGACTCCTGATCCTGACGGCCTTTACTGCATGTCTTCCCCCCCCCATCTCTCTCCCCATTTTTCCTGTCAGCCTACCGTCTGTCCCTCCATACAAAATATGAAATAAAGGCGAAAGCCACAAAAAAAAACATAAAAATGGTAGCAGCGATCTACAAGCTGGCAACACGGCCGAGCTCCCGGGCTTTGGAACTCTCTACTCGACGACAGAAGGCTCGCAAAATCTACGGAGTGGACTCCGACCGACCGCCGGTCATCAAATTATTGGCTAATGGAATGCGACAAAAACACTCATTTTTTGGGTGAACTATTCTTTAAAAGTGTTCTTTCCAGTGTTTTTTTTTACTGATTTTATCTCATGCATTTGATCTTGTTCTGTAAAGCACTTTGTGACTATAATTGGAAAAACGCTATTATACAAATACATTGATTATCAGTATAAAACTCAGCTGTCTATGGTTATCACGCTGGCTATACAGTATGTGGAGTTGAACAGGAAATTCTTATAATACTTTATAGAACGACTCAACTTCCTGTCTAAAAAAGGTCAAACTCAAACTTCTTGATTTGATACAGTATGTGTGTTGAATCCCCAAAGGAGTTGAATCCGTAACCCATTCTGGGCGGGAACCCCTTTTGGTGTTTTAACTAAGCCTTATGTTATACTTTAGCTATTGAAAAATAGCAGATCTACAAGCTCATAGCGCAGCCACCCTGCTGTCAGAACAGAGTTGGATCACAAATAGATGACAGATGTCATGGAGTTGCATCCAGACAGAGTCTGGCTGTTTACACTTCTGAAAATATGCAGCGAGAGGCATATTAATTTTAGGGACCCCCAGACCCCCATTTGAAATGATATGCCAGGGACCCCCATGAAAAGATTTCAGTACTTTTATAGCAGTGATTCTCAACCATTTTAATTTTAAGAACCCTGAGGAAGACATTATATGGCTGCCTTTATCTAACCTTTATATTTCACAATCACCCATAATACTTAAGGCCAATTCATACTCCAGTTTTAGGCGATAATGTGACCACCTAAAAATAGGTTGTTAGTAAAACACAGAGTGATGTTTTGGGGTGAGCAGGTGAGTCACTTTATACCACCCCAGCGTGACGTCATGTGGTTTTCTGTGGTCACATTATCACCTAAAACTGGAGTTTGGGTAGACCTTTACATACCAGGGCTAAGAACCTGGGCCTGATGGCCTGTATGTGTCACAGTGGATCAGGCCCTGAACCTGAACACAATTAGATCCCACAATGAGACAGATGTCACCCAGCTGCATCATCCATCCACAGTCTGCCAACACAGAACAGAACAGAACACTCTCTCTCGAAAATATGCACCACCGTGCACAATTTTTACGAGGAGAGTCTTGGACAGTGCATGGGAGCTGAAAAGCTGTGTCACACTGCTGTGCTGACTGAAGAAGGACCAGGCCAGGTTTGTGAGAAATGGCTGTGTTTGTCCTTGTTCACTGATAGATGCTCAGAGCAACGCAGAGAGGTACACTACAAACCACTGCTTCCTTTGAAAACACCACAGAGGAGCAGTGTGTGCGTGATGGATGCGGTGTGCATGTTTAAGCGCAGGAGAGCATTAGCCATACTCAGCGGTGGACATATCATTTTGTGGGTCCTTGACCTTGACTTTATGTTTGAGACGCTCTGATGTATGGGACCGGTTTATCAGCTGTCAACTTTATCAGCTGTTCACAATCTAAATGTCTTAGAATGGAGGGAAGAGGTGTGACTCTCTCTCAAAGCCAAGTGGATTTTAATGAGCTTTCGGGGGGTTTGGGTCTTTCGACCTTCATCACACCAAATTGATTAGAATAGGTGGCAGGTTGTAAAATGTGTTAAGCTGAGCAAAACAGAAACACCAGGAGGCAGTTTGTCTAGATAAAGTGTTGCAGTGCTTCTCCTCAGCAGCAGTCTAAAAACTAGACTAAAAATGTCAGGGATGGACTGGTGGAGAAGAGATCCAGTAAAACAAAAAGTCATTCATTATGTTTGATTGCGCTTAAGTTTCGCACACTGAAAATAGCAGATCTACAAGCTCACAACACATCACAACGTTGTGCAACTGTAGATTTAGTTGACTAAAATCACATGATATTCTGTTGACTAAAACTAGACTAAAACTAAAACTTTTAAGATGACTAAAATGTGTCAAAAAAATTAATTAAGTGTTATTCAAAGACCATCCATCCATCCATCCATCTTCAACTGCTTATCCGTAGTTGGGTTGTGAGTGCTCCAGACTTCCCTCTCCAGAGCAACATTAGGGGGGATCCCGAGGCGTTCCAAGGCCATTGAGTCAATGTGATTCCTTCAACTGCACCTTGGTCTGCCCCGGGGTCTGCTCACAGTGGGACGTGCCTCGAGGACCTCCCTAGGGATACGCCCGAGAGGCATCCTAACCAGATGAACCACCTATCCAAGCGAAGAAGCAGCGACTCTATTCCGCCTCTCTCGGGTGCCTGAACTTCTCACCCTATCTCTAAGGGAGATGCCAGCCAAACTCATTTTGGCTGCTTGTATTCGCAACCTTATTCTTTCGGTCATGACCCACACTTCATGACCATAGGTGAGAGTAGGAAAGAAGATTGCTCAGTAGACAGAGAGCTTTGCCTGTTTTCGTGACACAGTGCGGTACAGCGACTGGCGACTGCAATACCGCCCCTGCTGCTCCGATTCCCTGGCTGATCTCCTTCTCCGTTCTCCCCTCACTCGTAAAACAAGGCCCCAAGAACTCCCTTCACCATGGGGTAATGTCTCATAATGTCTCAGCATATTCAAAGACTATGACTAAACTAAAAGAAATTCTGACAAAATTAAAACTGCTTTTGTCCAGGTTTTGCGTAACTTAATTATTGTAATATCGCGCACTTCACTGCAGCCAGACTGTAGTTTGAGCCGGTCATCCCAGCGGTTTGAAATTGATAGCCCTACTGTAGCTATACTTTGCAGAATTCATCACAGTAGCCTGTATGACGACAGCACAGATAACACTGAAGACAGTATAGGACAGCTGAGAGGTAAATGTTCATTTATATAGCGCCTTTATCCAAGGCGCTTTACATAGATTGTGCATTACATTCACCCATTCACACACACATTCATATACACCGATTGCGGCGGAAGCCATGCAAGGTACTTATCATATATCATTTTCTATCAGAGTGTATGATCCATGTGTAATATAATTTGCCAGCACAACATCATCAGATCTTCAGTAAATGCAAGGTACCAACCAGGACATCGGGAGCAATTTGGGGTTCAGTGTCTTGCCCAAGGACACTTCGACATGTAGACAGGAGGAGCTGGGGAGACAGACAGTGTAGGAGAGACAGACACTATAGGACAGCTGAGAGGGAGACAGACAGTGTAGGAGAGACAGACACTATAGGACAGCTGAGAGGGAGACAGGCAGTGTAGGAGAGACAGACACTATGACTGCTGAGAGGGAGACAGACAGACAGTGTAGGAGAGACAGACACTAGGACAGCTGAGAGGGAGACAGACAGTGTAGGAGAGACAGACACTAGGACAGCTGAGAGGGAGTGTAAATGAGTCCGTTTGATGAGGGCTAGGTGCACAGAAAAATGACATACCAAAAGATCTCCATCGTTGCCAAAGGTTTATTTCATCAAACAATTCCAAAAATAAAGGTTCAAAATCATTTCGCAGGAAAATATTTTTCCCAAAAATAAACTATAACTTTCAAATAAAATGAAAATAACAAAATTAAATGACATGCTTAAATCCAAGCATCCAGTGTGGACATTTACCAGTCCCTACACTGTCCTAGGGCAGAGCTTCCCGCATTGTGCCCCCTCTCCTCCATGTCTCACCATGGACTGACTACATGAACTCCAACTCAGGCCTCTCACTAGTGGTCCATACCATCTGTCTAGGTTTCCCCAAAACATTCACTTAAACAACTAGTGAACATGTAACCCAGAAAACATTTCCAAACATTTACAGTATACTTGTCAATCCTACAATAATTAACAAACCAGGTTTTAAACAACCCGTCCCGTACTAAATAGTATGTATTACCAGACCCATGCACCCCTGCAACATGGTGCAACCCAATTGAATCCTCCACCTATAAAAGGAGTAGTGGATTCAGTAGTGACTCTTTTGTGAAACTTTGACCAGGAAATGAGGACGGTGTGAGTAGTGGGTGTTTGAGTTATCATTACTATGTTGTCAAACTGTTGGACTTTGAAAGGAATAAAAGTATGTTTGACCAACCCATTGTCTCTGTCCAAATGATGAAATGAAATGAATGACTATATGCATATAAAACGGTAGAAGTCAAGAACAACTGATTGCTAACTTAGCCGGCATAGTTAAACAGCAAACTGTTGGATAATGACTGAATACCGACATGTGGGAATACTGAGTATGAAATGAGGTTATGCCAAACAGAAAATGAAAAACAAACAAACATGTGTGGCTCAAGAGGAAAAGTGAGAAAGCATTCTGTCTTTATCACAGGGAGACAGACAGTGTAGGAGAGACAGACACTTTAACTGCTGAGAGGGAGACAGACATACAGTGTAGGAGAGACAGACACTATAGGACAGCTGAGAGGGAGACAGACAGACAGTGTAGGAGAGACAGACACTAGGACAGCTGAGAGGGAGACAGACAGTGTAGGAGAGACAGACACTATAGGACAGCTGAGAGGGAGACAGACAGTGTAGGAGAGACAGACACTATGACTGCTGAGAGGGAGACAGACAGACAGTGTAGGAGAGACAGACACTATGACTGCTGAGAGGGAGACAGACAGACAGTGTAGGAGAGACAGACACTAGGACTGCTGAGAGGGAGACAGACAGTGTAGGAGAGACAGACACTAGGACAGCTGAGAGGGAGACAGACAGACAGTGTAGGAGAGACAGACACTATGACTGCTGAGAGGGAGACAGACAGACAGTGTAGGAGAGACAGACACTATAGGACAGCTGAGAGGGAGACAGGCAGTGTAGGAGAGACAGACACTATGACTGCTGAGAGGGAGACAGACAGTGTAGGAGAGACAGACACTAGGACAGCTGAGAGGGAGACAGACACTATGACTGCTGAGAGGGAGACAGACAGACAGTGTAGGACAGCTGAGAGACAGACAGACAGACAGTGTAGGAGAGACAGACACTATGACAGCTGAGAGGGAGACAGTGTAGGACAGAGAGACAGACAAGTCCATGTGTAATATAATTTTCTATCAGAGTGTATGATCCATGTGTAATATCATTTTCTATGAGAGTGTACGATCCATTTGTAATATCATTTGCCAGCACAACATCACCCGATCTCCAGTAAATGTCGTTGTTAATCTAATATTTCCCAAAAGCAGATCCCCAGCTCTCTCTCTCTCTCTCTCTCTCTCTCTCTCTCTATACTGCTACCCCATGTGACCTGTACCCACCACTGACACACATAGAGTACATCAAATATGACATATCAAAGCCATATATCTGTATATACAGCAGTGGTTTTCAACCTTTTTCATATCAAGATGCATTATTTATTCAGCATTTGAGCCACGGACCACCATTTGAATGAAGCGTTGGACTGAACTGGACAAAAAAAATGCACTTTGGAATTCACAACAGCACTTTAAAAAACTGTGCTGGTAACGTTTTGTTTTTGCCACTTTATTTATTTATAGGCTGTGCGTGGTGTTGGTAACTTTTAGCTTTCCATTATGAATTGCATGTCATCATATATACTGGGGCTCTTTTTAAATGTTTGTCCATGTTTTGTTTTAAGCTTATATGTTTTGTTTTAGTTTTGAGCTTATATGTTTTGTTTTAAGCTTATATGTTTTTTAAATAGGCTCTATGTTTTATGTTGCACTGCCAATAACTGAGGGGAAACGGTATTTCATGTTATTTTGTATGCAAGTACATAGGAAAATGACAAACAAAGTGATTCTGATTCTGATTGATGAGATTTCAGACCCAAAACTTTAAATATTTTGTTGGCAAACGTTGATCCGTAGTGAGGGTCCATTTGGTTTTCCCCCTCAAGGACCACTGGGGGTCCACGGAACCACTGGTATAGAGCCACCAAAATAGTCTGCTAGGTAAGATGCTAAAAAAATGAAAGACAGACAAATATAAACAGACTCTGAACAATCTACTTCTTCTATTGTCGGACAAGAACAGCAGACCTCGTAACCCATTTTGGTGTTAGCATCATGTTATGCTTTAGCTATTGAAAAATAGCAGACCTACAAGCTCATAGCGCGCCACCGAGTGGCGCGCTACGAGCTTGTAGGGTCTGCTATTTTTTTGAGTGGTGCAACCACTCCTACAACCAGCTTGCAATGTCCTCGTACCTGTTTGTTTGTTTGTGTGTGTGTCTGTCTGTGTAAGCACGAGTATGTGACTTAATAATAGCAGTAGGGGGCGCCAGAAACAGTGAGAGGGGTAGTGACTCTAATGAGAGAGAGAGAGAGAGAGAGAGAGGGGGGGGGGGGGGGGAATTGCACCACTCAGTTCACACGTGTGTGATTTTTATCAGAAAACTGTCATTTTCAAACAGATTTTTTTTTTTAGAATCTGATGTCAGGTCAGAAAATGAGTTAAGCTCTCAACGGTCGCATCCACGGCATGATGTGAGCTTTACATAAGCTGTCCTCGGCACGCAATACTGTTTAGCCATGAAGTATAATATGTCTCACTAGAGTGCACCTCACTATATCCAACAGTATATTTCTCACTATAGGGTGCAGCTCACTATAGCCAACAGTATATGTCTCACTAGAGTGCACCTCACTATATCCAACAGTATGTTTCTCACTATAGGGTGCAGCTCACTATAGCCAACAGTATATGTCTCACTAGAGTGCACCTCACTATAGCCAACAGTATATGTCTCACTATAGGGTGCAGCTCACTATAGCCAACAGTATATGTCTCACTATAGGGTGCACCTCACTATAGCCAACAGTATATGTCTCACTATAGGGTGCAGCTCACTATAGTCAACAGTATATGTCTCACTAGAGTGCACCTCACTATAGCCAACAGTATATGTCTCAATATAGGGTGCAGCTCACTATAGCCAACAGTATATGTCTCACTATAGGGTGCAGCTCACTATAGCCAACAGTATATGTCTCACTAGAGTGCACCTCACTATAGCCAACAGTATATGTCTCACTAGAGTGCACCTCACTATAGCCAACAGTATATGTCTCACTATAGGGTGCAGCTCACTATAGCCAACAGTATATTTCTCACTATAGGGTGCAGCTCACTATAGCCAACAGTATATGTCTCACTAGAGTGCACCTCACTATAGCCAACAGTATATGTCTCACTAGAGTGCACCTCACTATAGCCAACAGTATATGTCTCACTATAGGGTGCAGCTCACTATAGCCAACAGTATATGTCTCACTATAGGGTGCAGCTCACTATAGCCAACAGTATATGTCTCACTAGGGTGCAGCTCACTATAGCCAACAGTATATGTCTCACTAGAGTGCACCTCACTATAGCCAACAGTATAAATTATGTCTCACTAGGGTGCACCTCACTATAGCCAACAGTATATGTCTCACTATAGGGTGCAGCTCACTATAGCCAACAGTATATGTCTCACTAGGGTGCACCTCACTATAGCCAACAATATAAAGTATGTCTCACTAGGGTGCACCTCACTATATCCAACACTAGAGGAGGTTGAATGGACTGAAACCAGCGTTCCATGGTTTGGGGATCCGTTAGGACTTGATTACATGAAACAGTCTCCCACGCAGCCATGCCTCCATGTCTGTCTATCTGATCAGGTGAACTAACGTGGCATTATGTATACTGTCCCATCTCATTACAGAGACACATTGTTCTGTATTCCAGACTGTGTCCAAACAGGATTTAGTCACGTTAGATTTACACCTGGCCGTTCTAATGAGTTCTTCTTGCAGTCAATTCACACAAATGGGCTCTAGTCTGTGTGGGATATGGGATATGTAGTCCTGGGTTTGTACTAGTCGCTGTTCAGACTACATAAAATAAATGTGACTTCAATCTAGGCCACAAATTATGGATGCCAGACAGTTACTGACCAGTGGGTGACTGTTGCAACATGGCAGACATAGCGTGCAGGTGACACTCCTGAACACACTCCTGAGCACTCCTGAGCACTCCTGAGCGCACGCACGCACTCACGCATGCACGCACGCACGCATGAACGAACGCACAGAGGGTCGTGGCTGTGTTAGCCAATAGCATGTGGTTCTTCTACTCCATTGAACCACGGGGGGCAGTTCCCTGGGGTGAAGAGGACTTGGGCGGCTGCCTTTCACAGCTTTTTCCCCTCAAGTAACTAAGTACATTTACTTAAGTACTGTACTGTCTAATTTCCGATCAACCGATACCGATATGTGGACGTGGAAATATTATGCCTAATTGTATTGTGATGCCCTGCTGGATGCGTTCACAATAAATAACAATTTGGGATAAATGTAAATTAATTCAAACCGATATATTAAAAGTAAAACCAATGACGATATTTTCTGATATTATTATTATATTTCCAAATGTCAGCCGATAATATCGGACAGCCCTACTAGATGTTTTTGTTGTGCAATGGTATCGGTACTCTGTATCGACCGATACACAAGTTGTGGGTATCGTAATCGGACCGGGAACATCTCTACTTAAAATTAAAAAGTTTGACAAGCAAGTCAAGTATAAGTTTCTATAAGACAGTCTTATAGAAACATCACAGCATCACCTCTGAGTTTCCTTCCAGCTTCGACAACAACACATTATTCATCAGATCAATTACAACCGCATACCCTTTGATCTTCACCGCTAATTATTCAACATGTCTCCAAAGGTGTTTCACACTCTGAGCGCTACGGCTGGTGGAAATGAATACTGTCAATGTGGAATGGATTGCATTAATGCCGTGTGCTTCAGTCAGGAGGAAGGAATGGTTGCCTTGGAGATGGGTTAAATCTCCTCTGTGCTTTAGTTGAGCAAGACATTTAACTGCTAACTGAGCAGGTTAGCAAAAATAAAATGTTGTCGCTGGCTGCTGTCGTATCCTACTATAAAGGTCTATTCATACTCCAGTGATAGGCGATAAGGTGACCACCGAAAACTACAATATGACATCACGGCGGTCACACCGCGTCTCACCGCTCGGCGCGCTCACCCAAACACATCTCTCTGTTCTTACTAACCAAATGGTGGTCACCGTATCACCTAAAACTGGAGTATGAATAGGCCACTTTACTCACCTGCCGGTGAGGAGCCCCCACCGACCGGGAGGACGAATAGATTACCCTTTTACCACTGTGCCATGAACCGAGCGCTGTTTATTATTTATTACTGTTATTTAGTATAAATCATAATAATCATAATATAATAATAATAATTTGAAAAACGCCTCTAAAGCCGGCCTCGTCTCTCCAGCCAGCTGTGTTGAGCAGGCTGAGCTCTGGAACTCACATTCCCTGACTCATCCAATCCCTCTCTCTCCCTCTCTCCCCCTCTCTCTCTGTCTGTCTGTCTGTCTTTCTCTCTCTCTCTCTCTCTCTCTCTCTCTCTCTCTCTCTCCCCCCCCCCCCCCCCCCCCCATCTCTATAGTCATGGTAATGAGCTAACCTGGTTGTTCTGCGCAGCCAGTTGACCAGAGGGCAGACTTAATAGAAAAAGCCTATTATGGAAAGCCTGATGCAGTTATAGGAGACTGTGTCTGTGTGTGTGTGTGTGTGTGTGTGTGTGTGTGTGTGTGTGTGTGAGTACGCTCGCTAGTATACTGTCACTGTCGGGAGATAACCTTGTATGTCCATGACTGTTAGAAAGAACCTGTGTTCCCATGTCATAATTTAGTCATCATTTAGCCAAAGTAGCGAAAATAGCAGACCTACAAGCTCACAACGTGTCACATTGCGGCACGTTGTGAGCTTGTAGCTCTGCTATTTTCTCTACCTGTGCTCGCCGCCGCTACACGATTAAGCAGGATATTAATTCATGACAAATAAGCATGAAATATGGAGATGCAAGGTTTCTGCCCGCCGGCATCGGTACCATGTGTGCGTGTGTGCGTGTGCGTGTGCGCGCGCGTGTGTGTTATCCGCGCACGGACAGTGCACGGCAGGGTAGCCGCGGTATACGTGACATTAGATAAACGATAAGCGACAGTGACCTTGATTAGCCAAACCGCCTCGTTTCAACACTAAAACATCCTCCCCCTCATTACCAACCTGCTGCGACAACAGTGACTCAACCCTGTTTGGTCCCTATGAGGGTATACGAGCGTCCGTCCGCCTAGCAGCAGACGAGACGAGACGAGACGGAGCCACAAGGACGAATGAAGACAAACTCCTCCACGACCTAAATGACTAGTAGAGTGGCACTCTACGGGTCATACCAAAGACTCTAAAAATGGGACCCAGTGCCTCCCTGCTTGACACTCAGCAGTAAGTCCCCGCGACACACTAGCCTCATGTCCAGGGGGTGTACTTGTACATCAAGCTGCCTCACGCTACAGAAACAGGAGATAGGCTCCTGCCCTATGGGCCCCATGGCTCGGCAAGGCTACTTACTTCAGTGTGAATGGCCCTTTTAGGCTGCTTTAGTTCACCCAGCGGTATTGCAGCTGTTGAGTTATACATACATACAGACATACACACTCAGTCACTCATTGGAGCGGTTTGGCACCGCTCAAACACGGCAGAGAGATTATGGAGGCATAAAAAGAAGAATCCGTAACCGTCAGTTTTATATTGGGAACGGACCTTGGGGGGACACGCGGCCATTTTGTGTGATGTCACGTGACGTCCGACTCCTGAACGTGCTGTTGTCTTTGGAGACGGTGGCAGAATGCGTTTCAACGACTCCGCGCCGCGCCGCGTAGAGCTTGTAGATCGGCTCCTTGCGGCCGCGGGACACAGTCGTACGCCGACGGGGTCGCATGCGCAGCAGAGATGATGTCAGGGAGGGTCTTTTTTACGTAGAGACTATCGCCGGGTAATAAAGTATAGAGAACATGCTGCTGTTAGGAGAGGGGAGGGGGTGATAAGAGAGAGAGGGGGTAATAAGAGAGAGAGGGGGTAATAAGAGAGAGAGAGGGGGTGATAAGAGAGAGAGGGGGTAATAAGAGAGAGAGAGAGGGGGTGATAAGAGAGAGAGGGGGTGATAAGAGAGAAAGGGGGTAATAAGAGAGAGAGGGGGTAATAAGAGAGAGAGGGGGTGATAAGAGAGAGAGGGGGTAATAAGAGAGAGAGGGGGTAATAAGAGAGAGGGGGTAATAAGAGAGAGAGGGGGTGATAAGAGAGAGAGGGGGTGATAAGAGAGAGAGGGGGTAATAAGAGAGAGAGGGGGTAATAAGAGAGAGAGGGGGTAATAAGAGAGAGAGAGGGGGTAATAAGAGAGAGAGGGGGTAATAAGAGAGAGACGGGGTAATAAGAGAGAGAGGGGGTAATAAGAGAGAGAGGGGGTGATAAGAGAGAGAGGGGGTGATAAGAGAGAGACGGGGTAATAAGAGAGAGAGGGGGTAATAAGAGAGAGAGGGGGTAATAAGAGAGAGAGAGGGTAATAAGAGAGAGAGGGGGTAATAAGAGAGAGAGGGGGTAATAAGAGAGAGAGGGGGTAATAAGAGAGAGGGGGGGTAATAAGAGAGAGAGGGGGTAATAAGAGAGAGAGGGGGTAATAAGAGAGAGAGGGGGTAATAAGAAAGAGAGGGGGTAATAAGAGAGAGAGGGGGTAATAAGAGAGAGAGGGGGTAATAAGAGAGAGAGGGGGTAATACGAGAGAGAGGGGGTAATAAGAGAGAGAGGGGGTAATAAGAGAGAGAGGGGGTAATAAGAGAGAGAGGGGGTAATAAGAGAGAGAGGGGGTAATAAGAGAGAGAGGGGGTAATAAGAGAGAGAGAGGGGGTAATAAGAGAGAGAGGGGGTGATAAGAGAGAGAGGGGTAATAAGAGAGAGAGGGGGTAATAAGAGAGAGAGGGGGTAATAAGAGAGAGAGAGGGGGTAATAAGAGAGAGAGGGGGTGATAAGAGAGAGAGGGGGTAATAAGAGAGAGAGAGGGTGATAAGAGAGAGAGGGGGTAATAAGAGAGAGAGAGGGGGTAATAAGAGAGAGAGGGGGTAATAAGAGAGAGAGAGGGTGATAAGAGAGAGAGGGGGTAATAAGAGAGAGAGGGGGTAATAAGAGAGAGAGGGGGTAATAAGAGAGAGAGGGGGTAATAAGAGAGAGAGGGGGTAATAAGAGAGAGAGAGGGTAATAAGAGAGAGAGGGGGTGATAAGAGAGAGAGGGGGTAATAAGAGAGAGAGAGGGTGATAAGAGAGAGAGGGGGTAATAAGAGAGAGAGAGGGTAATAAGAGAGAGAGAGGGGGTAATAAGAGAGAGAGGGGGTGATAAGAGAGAGAGGGGGTAATAAGAGAGAGAGGGGGTAATAAGAGAGAGAGGGGGTAATAAGAGAGAGAGGGGGTAATAAGAGAGAGAGGGGGTAATAAGAGAGAGAGAGGGGGTAATAAGAGAGAGAGAGGGGGTAATAAGAGAGAGAGAGGGGGTAATAAGAGAGAGAGGGGGTGATAAGAGAGAGAGGGGGTAATAAGAGAGAGAGAGGGGGTAATAAGAGAGAGAGGGGGTAATAAGAGAGAGAGAGAGAGGGGGGGTAATAAGAGAGAGAGGGGGTAATAAGAGAGAGAGAGGGGGTGATAAGAGAGAGAGGGGGTAATAAGAGAGAGAGAGGGGGTAATAAGAGAGAGAGAGAGGGGGTAATAAGAGAGAGAGGGGGTAATAAGAGAGAGAGGGGGTAATAAGAGAGAGAGAGGGGGTAATAAGAGAGAGAGGGGGTAATAAGAGAGAGAGAGGGGGTAATAAGAGAGAGAGAGGGGGTAATAAGAGAGAGAGGGGGTAATAAGAGAGAGAGAGGGGGTAATAAGAGAGAGAGGGGGTAATAAGAGAGAAGGGGGGGGTAATAAGAGAGAGAGGGGGTAATAAGAGAGAGAGAGGGGGTAATAAGAGCTGGCCCTGGACAATGGGGGGCTCCGTGAAACGATCGATGCTTTTACAAGACAGATGTCTCCCTGGCTGTCTGTGAGCCCCACTACTCACATCTCTCTCTCTCTCTCCCTCTCTCTCTCTCTCTCTCTCTCTCTCTCTCCCCATCTCCGTCTCTCTCTCCATCTCTCCATCTCTCTCTCTCTCCATCTCTCTCTCTCTCTCCCTCTCCCCATCTCCATCTAATTCTGCACCTTAAAGGCTTTTAATTCCTTGTATATAGAATCCACTTATCATGAGATGCCCACATGCACGCACGCACACACGCACCTCCATTTGATGGCGGCAGGCTTTAATCCACGCCCTTTGACCCCCGGTTGTCATGTGAGCAAAACGGGAGGTGAGAGAGACAGAGAGAGAGAGAGAGAGAGAGAGAGAGAGAGAGAGAGAGAGACATAGAGACGGAGGGGGAGGTGCATCAGCACACACACATCCCATGGTCTCAAGTTGTGTGTGTTTCATGGATGAAAGCACATCACGACCAACCCACACACACACACACACACACACACACACACACACACACACACACACACACACACACACACACACACACACACACACACACACACACACACACACACACACACACACACACAAACTAGGGAGGCCCAGAAGAGAAGAAACTAGAAAAAGTGCCCTTCTGGGCACAGGATTTCTTCCTCAGCCTAGTGGGAATATGCGTGCACAGTTTCATCGCAATCGGACGCTGCGTTGAGGAGTTGTGGCGATTTGTACAAAGCGGGCTACTCCTGAAAACTGTAGGAGCCAATCGTGGCCAATCAGGATGGAATATGAGAAATCAACAAACCTGCCTTGATCACATGACTATGGAGATCATGTGTACCGATTTGCGTGAAATTTGGATAAAATCTGAAGGAGTAATAATAGAAAATGTGTTTTACATATGTCGGCCTCCTGGTGGCGCTATAAAGAGCAGATGTGAAAAGTTCCAGGCAAAGGTTTTTCCTTGGCCTCTAGGGAGTTGGCATACAAAGTTATCCACAGATCCGTGCAGTTAGAGGTAAAAACACTTTTCGGCCAGTTATAGCGCCACCTTGAGGCTGAGTTGAAATTGTTGATGTGGCATTTTGTCCTCGGCCTAGTGGGAATGTGGGTGCAATATTTCACGGAAATCACGCGATGTGTTCATGATTTGCAGCATTTTGTTTGAAACTGAGCACTCCTGTGAACTTTGGAAGCCAATCTTAACCAATCAGGATGGAGTCTGATAAATCTGAAAGACCCGTTTCGTTGAATGGCTCTAGAGAGACTGTGTACCAATTTGCGTGATGTTTGGACAAAATCTGTAGGTGTACTGTGCAAAAACTTGTTTTGCACAAAGCGGCCTCCTGGTGGCGCTATAACAGGCCGTTCTGGAAAGTTTGGGGCAGAGGTTCATCGTTGGCATCCAGGGAGTGTGTGTGCAAAATGTGGCATCGACCGGGTTAACGGTGGCCGAGATTAGCTGTTCACGGACACACGGACGGACGGACACACACACACACACGGACGGACGGACACACGGACGGACGGAGTGCAAAACATACTCTCCCCACATGCCTTCGGCCTGGTGGAGACAAAAAGTGAGGCTCTGTGTGCGCTAAGCGCTTATCGGCTATTTTTGAATAGCCAACAGTAACCCAAAGTAACCCCCTTGTACAAAAAAGGGAGTAAATTAGAACCCGGCAACTACCGCCCTATTTCTATTCTAAGCTCCATCTCGAAAGTGATGGAAAAAATAGTCTATGAACAGGTTGAAAAGTATCTTGCCACTAATAAATTGCTGTACGAGTTCCAATCTGGTTTCAGAACATCCCACTCCACTGACACATGCCTCCTCTATTTGAGCGACCACATCAAACACGAGGTGGATGCTGGAAAATACTGCGGCATGGTCATGCTGGACCTCCAAAAGGCTTTTGACACCGTGAACCACTCCATACTGGTTAACAAGCTTAAAGCTATTGGTTTTGATAGCACATCAGTGAGCTGGATGCAATCCTACCTGGAGGGGAGAGAACAGATGGTGGAGGTGAACGGAACACTGTCCCCTCCCCTGCCAGTGAGCTGTGGCGTCCCACAAGGAAGCATACTAGGGCCTTTACTGTTCCTAATTTATGTTAACGACATGACTTCAGCTTGTGACTGCAACTTGTTCCTGTTCGCAGATGACTCAGCACTGCTGGTCTCGGACAGGAACAAACTGCAGGTTGAAAAGACCCTCAGCTCTGAACTCGGTAGAATCTGCACCTGGCTCGCTGATAACAAACTATCCTTACACCTGGGAAAAACTGAATCCATCCTCTTCGGATCAAATAGTAAACTCAGCAAGGCAGATGGCTTCTTGGTTAGAGTGGGTGACAATATTATCACACGAAAAGATGAAATTACCTACCTAGGTTCCATCCTGGAGGCCAATCTTTCCGGTGATAAAATGGCCACCAACGTAATCAAAAAAGTCAATCAAAGAACAAGATTCCTTTACAGGATCTCCTCACTGGTCAGCAAAAACACCTTGAAGACCTTAACAGGAGCCCTCGTACAAGGTTTCTTTGACTATGCATCCACCTCTTGGTACCACAGCACCTCAAAGGCCCTTAAAACAAGGCTCCAGACCTCTCAAAACAAACTGGTCAGGCTCCTACTTGGCCTCACCCCCCGAACCCACCTCACCCCTGCCCACTTTGACAGGCTGGGATGGCTTAGGGTCGACGACAGAGTACAGCATCTTGCAATGGGTCTGGTCCACAAGATTCGATACACCACCAAGATACCCATGTACCTGTCTAAATACTTCCTTAATGTAAACGAAGTCCACACCCACAACACCAGAGGGAGTGCAACAAACCATGTACAACCCAGATTCGGCACAAACAAGGGACTAAATTCTTTTCGCTCCTATGCCACCAAAATGTGGAACGCCCTACCAACAGTCATTAAGACATGTGAATCCCTTGACTCCTTCAAAACCGCTCTCAAAGGGCACCTACGGATGGCTGCAATTCGAAACTGGCCTCTGTAAAATCTGAATCCCCCCCACCCCCCCACCCCATTTTCCCTCACTGTATATAGTATCTTTTCCCTTTTTTGCTTCCCATATGATGAATTCCTGTTCTGTTCTTTACCTACAGAGAAATGTCTATTTGTATGTCTCTAAATGTTTGTATGTCTTTAAATGTTTTGATGAATTGAACAATGTGGACCCTGTTGTAAACAAGTGTAATGCTTAATTGGGTCGTCCACTCACAGTTGACAGTCTTTGTATTGAGTTTGTGCTTAAAATGTACTGTAAATTCTACAAACTGTTAATAAAGATTTCAATCAATCAATCAATCAATGTATACAGTGGTTAAAATGATTATAGTAACGACCTTTGCGGAGGACCCCCTGGAACCAGGGACTGACTAGGCCTGTCAATTATTACATAATCGCCTAATCGCATTTAATTGAGATAATGACACCATTGTTTTGCATAATTCCACCCTAATTATTTCCATGTTAAAAAAAAATGTCATATATTTTCCAACATTTACAAAGATTGTGTAAATAGCCAATCTACAGCGTCAAAACGCGCTGCACTGCGCTGCGTTTTGAGCTAGGCTAATTTACACTATTCATTGATTGTTTGTTTCGAGTATAAATAATGCTATTATGCAAGTTTTGTCTCGTCTGTTTATGAAGCCTAGAAGCCAAATTTTAATGAATTTTCATTCATTTATATTCCAATAATGACAAAAACGACAAAAACATAATTAAATCGTTAATCCAATTATTTGAGTGAAAATTAATCGTCAAGTAAACCGTCCTAATGGTACCTAAATACTCTACCAGGGGCCCGGTCCTCTGGGGCACAACAAACAGACCAATCCATCTAAATAATAAACAACATCGTAGTAATCCAGCGATCCGTGCTTATCAACTACATCGCTAAGTAATGAACCTTTTCTCCGACACATGAGAGCGATAACGAAACTCACCAAACTCCGTGTGAAAGTGGATAAGTGGTGGTGTTGTGGGACTTAGCAATAATACAGTATTAAAGCACTCACACACAAACACGGCAACGCTATTTACATTCCTCTCCCAGAGTCCCAGAGCTCATTTGCAGCAGTGAAAAGTGTGGATTAAAGGAGCTATAACATAAAATTCAACTTTTTCCATTTCTTTTGTGTTTTTGGGGCTCCCATGTGTGTTTTCTATCGCCACAAATAACCAATTTTAAACAATCAGGCTTTCATATCATATAGGTGCTTTAATGGAAATTGCTCTCAGGAACAGCTCAACTGATTTTGGTCTCATCGTGATGTCATCAATGTCACCCTACTTTGTATAATTCCTCCTTCTTCAGACTTCAGTTCCAAATTTGCATTTCCACTTTGTTTACAATGTCCACCATTGTTAATTTTCCAAGCTGGCATGGAATGGAAACAAGCCTGGTTTTATCTAGCATCAGTATTATAATGACTCAAATATTAAATAATCTGCATATCAGCACCCCCACCACCTCAGGACATTGTGGAATTGCAGAAAAAACTGCTTTCAAAGTCCAGAAAGAAATGACAATGCCTGGTTATATCAGAGTGGTGATTGAGGCTCAAACCATTAGAAATAACTTTGATGGACATAGACAATATGATATTAAATATTAAAAGCAGTTTTAAAATGCATGTTATTTGCGCTTTAAAACTTGTCATCTCTTGTCGAGGTGGAAACCTCACGTGTTCCAAAACGGTTACTTTTCAGGATTCAAAAAGAGCAAAAGGTACAGTATTAGCAGATCTACAAGCTCAAAGCTTGTAGATCTGCTATTTTTCAATAGCTAAATGATAACATAATGTTTAAAACACCAAAAGGGGTTTATAGGCTGCAATCACACAGCCCATTCGGCCAAAAACTACTTATGTTACATATTTAGTGTAATGTTAATACATGTCTTTTTAATTTACTAAATCAATTGCCAAAAACATGTGCATATCCACATATTCTTTCCAGGACCTTTGATATAAATTCCAGGACCCTTGATGGATTCCAAACCTTTTCCATGACTGGGAAATGTTTTTGTTTTTTACTTTTTTTTCTCTCTCATCTAAAAATATTTCCAGGAATTTCCTGACCGTGGGAACGCTGCAACAAGTATAGGGAGATAAGAGGTTTCTGGGCCGACAGCAACGATGTGCTGGACCTCAGCACTGTCACCGTGTGTCAATCCTATTAACAGACATACTTACAGACAGCAGGCCCACGCCGCCTTGCTCAAAGGTAATTAATCCACATGCAGTTCTGTCAGAGCTGCTTTCCTCAAAAGATTTAATTGCATATTAAAACAGAAATCTAATTGCAATGTTCCAAGCGTTTAGCGGGCATGGCTCTGCTCTCGGATCTCCGTTGCCATCGGTCGTACTTACAGTACAGTTGGATGGAACATACTGTACTGTACTTACAGGTGGATGGAGCGTACTGTACTCAATCATAAAGGGTTTCCAACTTGAACAGAACTATAGATTGCTACTATATTATTACTGTAATTATATGATATTATAATATCGTTGCTGTGGGGCAGAGACCTCCTATCTCCATATTCTAACAAATATTTTGTGTGTTTTTTTTTTCATAAATAAACTAAAAAGCAAGGCTTTTGCACACCTACAGTATACAGGCGACAGGTGCGTAGGAGAGGGTACGGTGCCCCAAAAATGAAAAAGGAACAAACACCCGCACACTGTCTTCAAATGCAGTGACCATATCTTCATATATAGATATCCTGAATCAGGATATCTATATATGAAGATGAAGCCTGGTGAAGGCAGCTATAGGCCGAAACGTTGCTGTTTCCCTGAATAAAAGTTGGTCACTGCATTTGAAGACAGTGTGCGGGTGTTTGTTCCTTTTTCATAAATAAACTCCCTACTTGTGGGAAGTGAGGACGCTTAACCTCCCAATGTATGAATGAATAGCTCATTGTAAAGCACTTTGAGTAAGCATGTAGTGCATTAGAAAAGCGCTATAAAATGCAACCCATTATTATATTATTATAGCAAGCTTGACTATTCTATTGTGTCGTGTCCAGAACTAACGCTGTTACATGCTCTGGTATGTACTCTTGTTAATATGATATGCATGTTGTGAAGACCAAGTATTAATCTACATCCTAATATTCTAGGCCTATCAACACGATCTGTTCCACTGTCACAGGTGTGTGTGTGTGTGTGTGTGTGTGTGTGTGTGTGTGTGTGTGTGTGTGTGTGCGTGAGTGCAAGTGTGTGCCAATAAAGCCCTTTGAATTGTGAGTGCGTGTAATCACAATGTGCAGTGTCTGTCTGATTAAGGCATGTGGGATGAAGAAAATGGTTTTTCGGCCTTCTTCAGGCATTGGATGCCTGAAGAAGGCCAAAAGGCCGAAACGTTGCTACGACTCTTATCAAAATAAACCTCTTGAACCAGCAAGTGGCGGTGTGTGTACAGGTCTCTCCTCCTTCTCTAAAACGTTTGCTGTTCTGCCAGGACCTACAGTATACGCACCTGCTGTACAATTAAACCGGGTGTGCGGAAGTCATCTCTCGAATATGTTTTTTCTTGGTAAATTCACGCCCTGCTTGACCATACTATACTATTACTACAGCGTCACACAAAACAAACGCATCAAAAGCAGCAGATCCACAAGCTCGAAGCGACACGTTTTGAGCTCGTCAATCTGTTTGACAGTATAATATTGTATAGTATGCATAGTTTATATATAGTTTCATTACATAGATATCCCACTGTTACTGTTACGTTCTTAGCTTACGCATGTTTCATGACAACTACTTTTATGTGATGTATGCCTTGTTTTTTTGTTATCGCTCAAATGTAAGTCTCTCTGGATTAAGAGCGTCTGTTTGACGCTTTTGAATTTGAATCCTGGAAAACTAACAGTTCTGGACATATGAGTTTCTCTCCACCCCACAGAGACAATACGGTACATCACTTTACTGCCTGCAACAGAACAGACCCCCCAAGAGCTGTTAGTATAAACCCACCAAATCAAATCAAAGGCTGGTCCAGAGTGCATGAAAACATCCCCCAGCCCAGTACCGCTGGGTGCTCCATGCTCATCACTAATTGCTTCCACTCAACTGCACAAGCATTCCCTGCAGTAACGTGTATAGTTCTGTTAACTGCCCTTTAACTCAGAAAAATTGTTAAGGGACCACCGTAGATTCCTCGAAGCATTCAAATGCATTTCTAAAAATGGTAATATCTGGACTTTATATGTTAATATAGGAGTAGGAAGTAACGAGGGCGTAATTGACGAGACAGGAAGAACTCCTATGGGACAGACGCTATCTGCATTCAACAGTTAAAAAAGGAGCTGTACTGGAAGTGATATGTTTTTGTTGAAAACCAAACATTTACTGTAAAAAAGCTCTGTCTATATTGTGACAGTAATTGTTGCTATAGTTTGTCTGTTGTTTGTTCAGCAAAAGGGGGTCGGTGTGCCCATCTCCGCAGGTCAAGGCAGGAAAACATGTTTGAGCAATGCGTTTTTTTTTTTTTTTTTTTTTTTTTTTAACTTTGTTTTTATTAAGGGTTTTTCAGACACATAATCAAACAAACAGAAACAACAATAACATGGTACAAAGACAAACTTCACAACGAACACAGACATAAAAACAAAAACAAATAAAATAAAAACATAAAGTTAAAATAAAACAAACGGATCATATGAATGCAGTTACATAATAAAGAAAATATAATATTAGAACCTTGCTTTGGGAATGCTTTTTAACTTCTCCTTTCCATCATTCTATTATGTTTCACCTCTTGTCCATTTATACGACCATTTTTCCCATCTTTTTTCATAGAGGTCTACTCTTATTCTTATCTTGAATGTCAACTTTTCCATGTCCTCAATATTGTCCATGATGGCTCGCCATTGTTTATAGCCTGGGATGTCAGTTTTGAGCCAATTTTTTGTAATTGCTTTCTTTCCAGCAGCTAGAAGGATTTTGACCAGGTATTGGTCTCTCGACTGCACAGATTCTTCAATAAGACCCAAGTACATCACAAGGCAAGAACAGGGAATGTCATATCCTATTACCTCACATATAGCTGTGTGGATTACCAGCCAGAAAGGTTGTATTTTTGCACAATTCCAGAAAACATGTGTATGGTCAGGGTTCATGTGGTTACACCCTCTCCAACATGGTTGTTGGCTCTTAAGCTGTTTGCTCTTAATTTGGGGGGTTATAAAATACCGTATTTGGTTTTTCCATGCAAATTCCCTCCACTCCTTTGATTGGGTTGTTGTCTGGTGTTTTTCCCACATATCTTCCCACATCTGATCTGGAATTTCCTCACCCAACTCCTTTTCCCATTTATTTTTAACATATACAGTGGATGTTTTTTTGGAATCCATCAAACATGAGTACAAAACAGATATGGCTTTGGGTGTGACTCTACCATATGCCCGTTCCATAATTCGTATTATGGGGTGTATTTCTTCCGTCGGTCTTTTAATGTTTTTGTTATAATAGTCTCTCATCTGTAAATATCGGAAGAAGTCCTGATTAGTCAGGTCGTATGTACTTTTTATTTCTTCGAAGCTTTTCATTTCTCCTTTTTGAGTCAATAGGCATATGGCTGTCACACCCAAATCCCTCCATTGCTTAAACCTTGAATCAAACCTTCCTGGTTCAAATTTCTTATCATATGAAATCCATTTCAACATACCCAGTTCCTTTCCAACCTTCAATTGTTTCACTATAGAGTACCATGTAGTTAAAGTAAAAGATGTTATTGGGTCCAGGTCTAATTCACTCTTCACGTTCGTTTGGATCCCTCGTTCCCCTATACTTGCATGAATCGGGATTGTAAACCCTTTTACCTCGATGTCCTTCCACTTAGCTATATACGGTAGACTGCACCAGTTAAGGAGTGGTCCCAATTGTGCTGCATGGAAGTACTCCTTTAAGTTCGGAAGTGCCATTCCCCCTTTATTCTTTGGTAATTGTAACGTACTATATCTTATTCTAGGTCGTTTTCCATCCCATATAAACCTTGATATAAGTTTATCCCATTTTGTGAATTGAGTCGGAGGTATAGGGATAGGTAATGATTGGAATAAATATAGCAGGCGTGGCAGGACATTCATTTTAATCGCTTGTATCCTATCACTAAACCCCATTGGATATGTGGCCCATCTTTCTATATCTTCTTTTATGTTATCATCAATTTCTTGATAGTTACTTGCATATAATTTGGACAGGTTTTTAGTTATGTTTATGCCTAAGTACCTAATTGATTTTGCCTCCCAGTTTATATTTATTTCCTTGAGTTTTTGATTCGGCCTACAGAATTTGAGTTTTAGACTTGTTTAATGTGTAGCCTGAGTATAGACTAAACCGATCTAATGTTTGCAGTAGGTGTTCAAATGATTCCAATGGATTTTTTAAGTGGACCAATACATCATCTGCAAAAAGGCTCACAACATGTCTTTCACCATTGATTTCTATTCCCGCTATATTTTCATTGTCTCTTATCATCTGGGCCAGTGGCTCTATAAAAAACGCGAATAGGGAGGGGCTTAAATTGCAGCCCTGTCTACAACCTTGTTCTATTTCAAATGTATCTGTCAGAGAACCATTTACCTTTATTCTAGCTGTCGGATTAATATAAAGCGTTTTGATACACTGAATTGCTTTTTCATCAAACCCAAATCTTTCCAGTGTTAGGAATAAGAACCTGTGGGAAACTTTATCAAATGCCTGAGCGGCATCCAGACTAACCATTGCTGCAGGAATGTTATTATTCTTTATTTTGTGCATAATGTGTAAAGTTCTCCTAATGTTATCCTGCGTTTTTCTTCCTGGGATGAAGCCACATTGATCTTCATCGATCATGTCTGAAATAAAGGATTGAATTCTATCTGATAGGATTGAGGTATATAGTTTGTAGTCGACATTTAGTAGTGAAATTGGTCTGAAATTCTGACAAAGTGTCTTGTCTTTTCCAGGCTTTGGTAAGACTGTAATTACAGCTTCCTTCCAAGAGGGGGGGGTAGAGCCATTTTTTTAATCCAGTTAAAAGTGGAATGCAACACTGGGGACAGTTCACTTGCAAATTTCTTGTACCATTCTGATGGGAATCCATCACTTCCAGGAGTCTTGCTAGCCTTTGATCTTCCTATTGCTGTAGTGATTTCATCCATGGTTATAGTTTTGGTTATCCTTTTATTTTCTAGTTCACCAATGCTAGGCAAGTCCAATTTATCGAGAAATGCTCTGGTTTCCTCTTCAGAGGAGGTGGGTGATTGGGCATACAGTTCTTTATAGTATTTCTGAAAGATATTCTCAATTTCTCCTTGTTTGTATTTTATTTTATTTGTTTTAGGGTCCATCAGTTTGTGAACTGTTATATCGGCTTGCTGTTTCCTTAGGCGTCTAGCCAATAGCCTCGCTGCCCTAGGGCCAGCCTCATAATAGTTCTGTTTAAAGTACCTCGCTTTCATTTCCACCTCCTGTTGGAGAATTTTATTGATTTGTTTTCTCACCTCAGTCATTTGTGTGAGTATTTGTCTGTCTGCTCTTATCTTATGTCTTTGTTCCAGTGTCTTAAGATCAGATAATAGCTGCTTATAATTAGCCAGTTTTTCCTTTTTCATTCTGCTCGAAATTGCAATTAACTTCCCCCTGATAACTGCCTTTAGGGCATCCCATAGTATTGCTGGAGTAGTTTCACCATTATCGTTATCAGTCAAGTAGTTCTGAATGTCGGTTCTGATTTGTTCTACCACCTCGTTATTATTTAACAGTCCAGCGTTTAACCTCCATATTGTATTCCTCTTTCTGTCGGATAAACAGACCTTCATGTAAACGGCACTATGATCAGACACATCTGCTATTCCAATATCACAACTCTGGATCAATTCTCTATTTTCTTTTTGCGTATAGAAATAATCTAACCTGCTGTAGACAGAGTGAGTCTGGGAGTAATGACTATAGTCCCTTTGAAGCGGGTGGAAGTCTCGCCAAACATCAACAAAACCCATTTCTTCCCACGTGTTTTTGACTAATTTTGAGATGGGCTTTTTATTCCTGTTCAAGCTAGTGGTGTCTAAGTCATAGTCAATTACAACATTTAGGTCTCCCGCACACCAGCAAATTCCTTCTGATTTCAAAGTTATGATGTCAAATAATGTTTTGAAAAATTGTTTATCGCTCTCAGGTGGTGCATAAATATTAACCAACGTCACTTTTGTCTCCTGAATTGTTCCTTTAACAATAATATACCTGCCTTCTTTGTCTTTTATTTCTTCTTGGCATTCGAACTTGATTTGGTTAGAGATCAGGATCGCCACTCCTCTTTTACGGGTATTGGTATGCGAACTATAATATGTGTGCTTATAGCCAAATTTCTTCAATTTTTCATGTTCTGATTTGGACAGGTGGGTTTCCTGAAGAAAGCTTATTTGTGCTTTTTCTCTTTTAAGCTTGGTCATAACTTTAGCTCTTTTAATCGGGTTTCCCAGACCGTTGACATTCAAAGACATAAGTTTAATCTCCTGTTTCGTGGTCATATTTGGTTATAGAGTATTCTGGAAAATTATTATGATGATTCCCTCTTAGGTTCCTGTTGCATTCATATACAAAGATCAAAGTAAAGCTGTAAACCCTTTCAACTATATACAAAAACGAAAACACAGATACATATACAGATGTAGACTTCCAAAAAGAGTTGTCAACCTCCTCCTCTTCTTGTTGACCCTCCTGTGGTTTTGTGGGGGAAATCCCTTTGTTGGGAAGGGGCCCCCATCTAGCATTAAAGTTTACCCCTAAAGGTTTACTCATACTAGAATTAAAGTTGCATCACCTCCCTTTGTACCAACTCAAATTGTTCTATATTCCTTATTGGTAGAAAAACAAAATAAATAAAATAAACGTTGAAGGATCTAATAATATGCTTATTGCCTCCCTTCGTATCACACATGTTCTCACCCTTCTATTTATCCACATATGTACAAATCAGTGTCCCTTTGATCTTATTTATATTAATTATTCCTCAATCCTCCATCTACAATGCAGATGGACGACTGGGGAACACACATAGCATATGTAGACAAATGTTGAAAAAATAAAAATTAAACACTTTTTTTCCCCCCACCATCAGTCACCCTATCCCTCCCTCCCCACACACACACACACACACACACACACACACACACACACACACACACACACACACACACACACACACACACACACACACACACACACACACACACACACACACACACACACACACACCAGGGGCCGTATATATAATCCACCTTAATATGTTAGATTAAAGCTTCAGTTCTCATACATAATGGTCTTCCTTGAGAGACAAGTGAATCACCTCAACCCCCCTCCCCTCCCCGTGCACACACACACACGTGCGCACGCACGTGTGCATGCACACATCAGGGGCTGCACGTATAATTCACCATGATGTTAGAATTAAACTTCGGTTGTTTAGTACTTTTAGAATACTGGCGAATTACACCAACCCTCTCCTCCCCACATACACACACACCCCCACACACACACACACCACCCACACACACACATACACACCACCCGCACACACACACACACACACACACATACACACGAGAATGCAAATATCACACGTTATGTTTCAGTCCTTTCTTTCATTGATTTAACTCACGACCCTATATGTTCCCTCTCTTGGTTACTTATCGTGACTGTATGCTTGCAGCCGTCCTCTCGCCCTTCTCCTCCATGCCGCTGTCCGATCGACTTGTGTCCAGCTGGCCAGCCTGGCATTTCGCAAGCTTTCGATGAGCGTGGTTTCTTTTCCGCCTTCTCTCGTGTTGTTTCTGTCGCCGCCGCCCGTCGCTTCTCCCTCTCCGCCGGCAATCAGACCTCTTTTCCGCATTTCCTTGGTTGCTTCTTCTGCGCTGTGGTACACCACTTTCCCGGTAGCCCAGTGGATCCTCATCTTGTTGTAGGGCGTGTTAAACTTGATTCTCGGGCTTTCCGCATTCAGGACCCTCTTGACTTCAGCGTAAGCTTTTCTCTGCTGTAGTACTCTGTCCGTGAAATCGTGGTCGAAATAAATTCTGTTCTGCCCGTACATCACAGTCTTCTTCCCCCAAGCCGTTGATAGCACTGTCTCTTTCACAGCAAATTGCTGAAAGTTAATCACTACTGATCTCGGCGGCTGGTCCGGGTTCCTCTTCGGAGCCAAGGCTCGGTGAGCTCGCTGTATAGACAGTTCAGTATCCACTATTTCTTTTCTCAGCCAATCGTTGATAAATTTCACCATCGATTCACATTCAGATTCAGCGTCCTCTGGCAGGTTATATAAACGCAAATTACATCTTCTGGAGTGTGATTCAACGGCATCCAGCTTGTCTATCATCATTTGACGTTCTTCCAACATTTGTTGCAAAGTGTGGTTTACTTCGGTGCTCCATTGTTCAACCTCTTCCGTGCGTAGCAAAGCGCCGTCCATCTTAGCACGTTGCTCCTTCATCTCCGTGTCGATCTTGGTGAATCTTTGCGTGAGATCTCTGTTGAATTCAATCAGCTTATTATCCATCTGCGTCGCGATTTCTTCTTTGAATGTTCTCAAATCCGTTTTCACCTCCTGCCGTAGGGCGCCGAGCTGACTGTTGATAGCGTCCAAACTAGCCTGGAGGGAAGCCATGCTAATTTCGTTAGCTTCGGGTGTTAGCGTGTCCCCTCTTGTGTCTTCTTCTTGGTGTGTTTCCTCACTTTTCTCGTTTCTTCTTTTGTTTCTCCTTCTCGTGTGCATTTCTCGTTGACCGTGGTTCTTGTTTTCTACATTTACAAGTATCTAGCGTGGCATAAATAAGTTGGCTGTGAGAGCTCTCAACTTTATGCGACCGTCCTGTTCGTCGCCATACCGGAAGTTCCTTGAGCAATGCGTTTACCATACAAGTGAAGGGTTTCCCCTGTTGAGTTGACAAGCCTTTTGCTGCAAATATTACTTTTACATTTTTATCCTGAAAAGTAGGCCTATACCGGTTTTGGACATACAGTAATGAGGTTTCCACACGACAGAGAACATATGCTTTGTATTAATGATCTAAACTCTGCAAAGAAACTATAGTAAAGTCTTCAAATAATTGTACGTGGAGTTACAGCATTTGTATTAAGGGCAGTACTTCAGTAAATTTACTTTCCACCACAGGGAGCTATAGCTGTCTACCGACCCTCCCAGAGACTAACACTATCAGAGCTGTCCGTCCACATGCTGCCTGCAGCAGCTAATCTGAACAATAGACCCACCTTGCTGTCTCCACTCTGCCAAAGCCTATAGAACACATGAAATAGAGTTAGTAGACCCCTGAGACATGAGGAGGCATGAAACAGACCCCTGGGAGATGAGAGGAGAAAAGCGCAGCGCTCTGCTGCCATTAAAGGAAAAGGAGGAGAACAGTCAGATGATACACTGCAGCGTCTTGGAGATGCAGGGTTTAGATGAGAGAGAGAGAGAGAGAGAGAGAGAGGGGGGGGGGGGGGGCGATTGAAGTGTACAGATCACACACGCACTGTAACCACTTTCATCCCTATTTTAGGCAAGGCATTCCAGGCAAAAGAAATAGGCGATCTAAAAGCTCACAATGGGCTACATCATGACGCGTTGTGAGCTTGTGGATCAGCAAACTTTTATGAATACAAAGAATAACTCCAGGGGTTAAATAATGATGTTCTAGATAGATACAAGGATGATGTTCAATGCATACTCGTTATCACCTAGTTGTAGTCTAGACCAGCGAAGAATTATCATTAACCCATTTAGGCCTGACGTCGACGTTATTAAAATGTCTTCTAAATTCTGACAGTTTCCTGAAATACCTCATGTTGCTGTATCAGTGGTGCTCAATATTTCATGTCAAGGACCCTAAAAATGATATGTAATTGGCCACCGACCCCCATCTGAAAATATGTTGTTCCAGGGACCCCTCCAGAAGCAAATATATGAGTTAAAAACGTTCAATAGCTAAATGATAACATAATGTTATAACATAAAACAAAATGGATTAACCACTCAAGCCGAGTTATTCGTTAAATTCAGAAAGATCCTGCAACGCTGCTCTTGCTCAGCAACCATCACGTTATTAATTCAACAACTCTTATTAAACACTGATGTTTCTAATTCTGTCCCTCATGGCCCTTCATCAAGAGAGTCTACTTCAGCGATTCAAACGATCCAACACGCAGATCTCAAAATGTTTAAATGAGCCATTCTGTATAACAAATCAGAGTACTTCAATGCTCTCCAAGGCGACACTGAAGAGGGACCGGGTGCATACTTAGTTTAGACTAGTCATTGGTTAGACATGGGTTAAGGTTAGGTTTAGGTGTGCTGCCCCGTGGGGGGTTAGGTTTAGGGTGAGGGTTTGAGATAGGTTGTAGTTGTAGGACTAATGACTGGTCTAACCAATGACTAGTCTAAACCCAAAACTAAGATAGATAGATAGATAGATAGATAGATAGATAGATAGATAGATAGATAGATAGATAGATAGATAGATAGATAGATAGATAGATAGATAGATAGATAGATAGATAGATAGAATAGATAGATAGATAGATAGTTAGATAGATAGATTGACGACATATATAGTTGGAATAGAGGGGACTAGGCCTTGGAAAGGTAGCGTTCTGAGGGTGTATGAGTCTCTGATCAGGAGGACCTCATGCTGTGTGATGGAACACGGATGTGTTCCATGCCACAGCGTACACATATGGCCAACAGCCAGCGCCTGCTTATCATCAACGCTAATTTGTCATGACACTTACTTTGCCCGCCATGCGTCGTCACAGTCTCCCACGACATGTAAATGGCTTTGATTATGTGAGTGATTATGTGTCGCATTGTGTCGGCATGCATGCGTGTGTGTGTGTGTGTGTGTGCAGTGTGTGGTGTTGTGTGTGTGTGTGTGTGTGTGTGTCGGTGTGTGTGCATACAAGCAGGTGGCCGTGGGGGGGTGGCGGTTTGAGATCCATCTAACTCTCGTTTATCTGCATGGGAGCTGCTGTGTGTGTGTGTGTGAGTGACTGTGTGTGTGTGTGTGTGTGTGTGTGTGTGTGTGTGTGTGTGTGTGTGTGACTGTGTGCGTGTGTGCGTGTGTGTGTGTGTTGTGTGTGTGTGTGTGTGTGTGTGTGTGTGCTGTGCGTGCGTGGTGCGTGGACAGAGGACAGCATAATGACAGGTTCATCTTCCAGGGAGGAGAATGACATGTTAATCTGCCCGTTGCAGTTTGAGATGTTGTACAGTATGTTGTACAGTATGTACAGTATGTGCAACTGGACATGTTGGCCTAAGGGTGGCGCTAGAGGGCAGGCTATGAAGTCGGCGATATTAACCAGAGATCAGATTCTAAAAATGTCTTCTACTATCCTGACAGTTTTCTGAAAAAGCTATGTTTCTATGTCAGTCGTTCTTTGATTTTTCAAAAATAGCAGATCTACAAGCTATGAGCTTGTAGATCTGCTATTTTTTCAACAGCTAAAGCATAACATAATGCTAACACCAAAAGGCGTTCCCGCCCCCCAAAATGGGTTAAGTCGGCCTCTCCCCAGCTAAATGATTGATAGGTAAGAACCAGCGCGGCTAAAGCAACTAACAGTACAAAGTCAAATGTTTGTACTTTTTGTCATTGCAACTTCAACGAAATACTGTAACTGCCAGCTCCAGGTCTAAGCTACTTAAGAACCTATCCAGGATTAAAAGGACTGTATGTCTCAGCAGGATTTTTTGGAAGAATGTGTCCTTGCATTTATAATATGTACAAAAACTGTACAGTACAATATGCAGTGAAATATTTTCCCCCTTATTCGTTCTTGGATATTAAAGGGACAGCCGAGCTGGGTATTCCATATTTGAATTTTGGGTACTTGGCAACCCCTAGTGTACTAGGCCTATGTCATGCCAACAATGCCAATGCCGTGCTGTGTGGAGTTTGCATGTTCTCCTCCCGTGTCCCCTAGGGCATATGGAACCCTCACAAAAACATGCATTAATCCTA
>NC_139701.1:40481587-40496587 GCF_964188405.1 Protomyctophum parallelum
GAAGTGCTCTGATCTTTGATTTGACTTATACCAGTGGTTCCCAAAGTGGGGTCCTTGAGAGTTCTAGGCCGGGGGTCCCCAGCTAAATGAAAATTAGGATATACATTTACAAAATGTACAGATGCTCTGTTCTCACAAGGAAAAGTCATATATTGGACATTTTTACTCGAGTAAAAGCACAAAAGATTTGGCACCAAAGTATAATTACAGAACAGTAAAAGTGCTCTGTCAAAATCTTTATCTTTTTTTCCCCTAAATTTAGAGTAGCCAATTATTTTGACCCAGATTATAATTCCTCCCTCCCCACACACGTGTGTGTTTGTCACTGCTGACTACTGACTCAACGGCACTGACAATACACACACAGGATCAGTGTGGGGAGGAATCCATTGGCATAACGCAGATCTATTCTTATAGACTCCATAATACTAGTCTATGAGAGCTCACAGCGCTGAGTTCAGCTATTGATGTCAATTAGGATTGAATTGGTTAATGTATGTTTTATAATAATATTAATAATAATAAAAACCTACAAGTAACTTGTAACTAAAGCTGTCAATAATTGTAATGGAGTTCAAAAAGTAAAACTTTTGCCTCTAAGATGTGGTGGAGTAAAGTCTTTAACTGCAAAGTATAAAAAAATGGGCAGGAACCAATCTCATGTTTCTGTAGTGTGAGGCAGCTTGGTGTAGTACTGTACATTACCTACAGCCATGATGTATTGTAAATGGTACATTTATATAGCGCCTTTATCCAAGGCGCTTTACATAGATGTGCATTACATTCACCCATTCACACACACATTCATACTCCATGCAAGGCACCAACCAGCACATCAGGAGCAATTTGGGGTTCAGTGTCTTGCTCAAGGACACTTCGACACTAACTCTGGGGGAGCCCGCGGGTTCGAACTGGCGACCTTCCAGCCACTCTACCCCTGAGCCACCGCAAGTACACGCCCTGGACATGACACTAGTACTGTATGTCACAAGGACTTCCAACCCTTGATGCTGCGTGCCAAGCAGGGAGGCACTGGGTCCCATCATGGTCATAGTCTTTGGTATGACCCAGACTGCATGCAGGGAATTGAACCCTGACCTCCAATCTAACCACATCAAGGCCACTGACGAGCTGGTCAAGTATACAACAATAAGTACTTCAGTACTTTGTGTATACCACTGACTCCCCATGCAGTGCTCCTCTGCGATGCAGGACACACCCTCCTCCCTTCCCTCCTCCTCTGTGAGTCTCGCCTGCTCTCCATCCATCAGTGTGTCAACCTCCTCCGTCCTCTCTCCATCCCCCCCCCCCCCCCCCCCATCTCAGCATCCATCCATCTCCCTTTCTCTGTCTGTGTCACATGCATCTCTATGGAGTCACCGGGAGTCAAGTGTATAATAAGTAGGTCGGGAGTGGCTTATTGCCGGTACGTGTAACAGCCGGTAAAATGCACGAGTTCGTCCCTGTTACAACGCGCCGCAGCACCCGACGAGCGGCCCGGGAAGTGAATTCCCTTCATTTTTCCCCAAAGACATTTCAAAAAGTATTTATTTAAAGACCTTTAAGCCTCAGATAAAGCCTACTCTTGTTGTGACAAATCATGACAATAAAAACAATGTTCAAAGAAAGGAGAAAAAAAACATTGTGTTTATTGTCATGATTTGTCACAACAAGAGTTGGCTTTGATGTCTTTAAATAAATACTTTTTGAATGGAAAAATGAACGGGGAATTCTCTTCTGGGCCGCTCGTCGTTCTGAAAGGGGGTGGGACTGCGACGCTATATAGACCCCTGGGAGACGGATGCTGAGGTGGGGAGGGCCACACCTACAGTACCATCAGCTCCCCTGGGAGATGGATGCTGAGGTGGGGAGGCCACACCTACAGTACCATCAGCTCCCCTGGGAGATGGATGCTGAGGTGGGGAGGGCCACACCTACAGTACCATCAGCTCCCCTGGGAGATGGATGCTGAGGTGGGGAGGGCCACACCTACAGTACCATCAGCTCCCCTGGGAGATGGATGCTGAGGTGGGGAGCGCCACACCTACAGTACCATCAGCTCCCCTGGGAGATGGATGCTGAGGTGGGGAGGGCCACACCTACAGTACCATCAGCTCCCCTGGGAGATGGATGCTGAGGTGGGGAGGGCCACACCTACAGTACCATCAGCTCCCCTGGGAGATGGATGCTGAGGTGGGGAGCGCCACACCTACAGTACCATCAGCTCCTCTGGGAGATGGATGCTGAGGTGGGGAGCGCCACACCTACAGTACCATCAGCTCCTCTGGGAGATGGATGCTCAGGATCGAACCCACGACATTGGGGTCCAAAGGTGAGTGCTCTATACCGACTGAGCTACCCGGACACAACCCGGGAGTTGGGCCCCATAAAACTACAACTCTGCTACCTAACTGCAGGAGGACGGACAATGACGGGTCGTTTTGGGTTGACATAACATTCAGGATTAGAAAATAGTGTAATGTTACAATCACTGCGCAGTGAGATGGAGCTATTTGAACAAACTCTGTGGCACCCCAGACAAATATCACACTGCATAGACATCAATGGCAGATTAGTTTGGTTTCCAGTAGGGATGCACCGAAAGGGAAATTCTTGGCCGAAACCGAATACCGAATATAGGAAACAGTTGGCCGAAAAACCGAATACCGAATAGCCGAATACAGCTTTGTTGTAAAGCTACCTGATTATGGCAAAAGACATGATTATGGATTTTCATAATCGATTCATCGGGCGATTATTTAAACGATTAATCGGATTATGGCACCTTTTTGCAATTACCTTTAAAAAAATGCTTTAAGTTATTGTAGGCATGTTGTAACTAACAATAAAGACAATAAAATTAATACTCCTTCAAAATTAATATTTTACCCCCTTTTTAATACAATTTGATTTCATTGCCATTCCTTGTACTTGTAATGATACTGTAATCTGTAATGTTGACTGTGTATAGCTGACTGTCTTTCTTCCCATTTCTATCTCTGGGACCCCAATTTATTTTTATTTCTATTGTAAAAAACAATGTAAATTTTGAGAGTGTATTTGGTTCCATTTTTGCAACTCTGTTACAGACCGGCCCCACTTGGTTTACTTCCTAACTATCTATAATTTAGCTGGAACTCCCACTATGAGAACCACTGTCCTACACAGTGTGTGGGCACGCACACGCAAGCACGCACAAACACACACACACACACACACACACACACACACACACACACACACACACACGCACACACACACACACACACACAATAGCATGCTAGCTGATAGGGGAAAACGTTCTTATTTAGCAGCCATATTAGCATGTTCTCTAGGCTCTAGTATCACATATTGCCAAAGTTAAACAGCACTGAACAACTGATCATTGTTAAGCAAAACGTTCACGGACATTCTGCTTCTGCTTTTGCCCTGCCTGTGCCCACTTCAATGCGCTGCTGAGATTACACACAGGTGGAACAAGTTTGAGGAGCTAACGAGCAAGCTACTGCTAGTGTTCGTCGTAGCCTGCATGCAAACTCACAGATTCAGACATTGGGGAGCATTTTTTGTCATAGCCTACGACAAAAAATAGACAGTGGCGGTGCTCACAAATACCATAGTTTTGGGACCTGTTGATGAGCGCAGATTTCGCGGAGCGCATCGCAGCCACAGCACAGAGCAACTTGACGCTGTGTGTGTGTGTGTGTGTGGGGGGGGGGGAGACTGACGTTGGGAGAGAGAGAGAGGTAGATGCGGAGCGCTCTGGTACGTTCAAGACAATCGCGTGTTGTGTTTATACCGACCCGTGTTTTGACTATTCGGTGATATATTTTCGGCCTATTTGAGCCGAAACCGAATAGGCCGAAAATACATTTTTTGCCATTTTCGGCCGAATATTTTCGGTGGCCGAATTTTCGGTGCATCCCTAGTTTCCAGGCTATACATACAAACCCCAATGACACGTAGGAACACATGTGCATAGTATACACTAATTGGAATGTAGGAACAGACGCATCGGTGGCACGCACGTGCACACTGCACACAAACGCACGCACACGCACATGCACGCACGCACACACACACACACACACCAAACCCCCACCCCACTTAGCGCTCTCACTCTCCAATGCTCAACAGGGGCCTGGGGCTGGCTGCCTGGGGGGGGGGGGGGGGGGGGGGGTGGCTGGGTGGGGAGGTGTGATTCACTTCCTAAAGAGACCACCTGCTCCTTTGTTGGACAGGCGGCTGTCACAGTCACAGTCACACACACACACACACACACGCACGCGCACACACACGCACGCACGCACACACAGTCATAACAGCATCAGCACCATAGTTTTTCGTAAACGAATGCCCTGCTATACTCCATCATACTACAGCTCCAAATAAAAGCATCAAATGTAGCAGAACTACTAAGGATTTGGACGAGTGAGGTTTTCCACCTGTGCTTTTCATGTGTGAAGGTGTCAAGACAGACTGATGCTACGTTGTCGGTACGGGTACAGCAGTGGTGTATCCAGGAATTACGTTTTGGACAGGCAAGATATGTGTAAATTGTCGTCTCCCCGCGCACAGTCGTAGCACTAAAGGTTTTCAAAGAGATATACCTGCCAGACGACTGGGATACAAAGGGCTGAAAGGCCTGCATTTACATTTCAATGGGTGATTGAGGGTCGCGCTCTACCGCAAAGGCCAATCAGCTGTCCATTTGAATAGTTCTCAGGTCTTGTTTTTTGTCCTCTCTTTTGAGTGGTGCAACCACTCCAAGGAACAGCAATGTCCGTGTTCAACCGTGTGTGTGTGTGTTCATGTGTGTGACTATGAGCACCAGTACCAATGAGTACCAAAAGTGGCGCTGTTGTGCCAGAAACAGAGAGAGATAGTGCTGCACTGTTCAGAGACGATACAGTATGTACATTAGTATGTATGTAATTTGTACACTTATTTATATAGCATCACACACACACACAACACACACACACACACACACACACACGCGCGCACAACACACACACACACACACACACACACACACACGACACACAATTTAATGAATTGTGTCGTTTTCATTTTCCTCCAAATTAAACGTTAAGGTTTCACAACTCTCACGACTGATCTATATACTAATTCAGATTATCTCTCTTAATCAATCAAGGCAGAGAGGAGCCAGCCAATGAGGCAGAGTACAGATTCCATCCGCTTGTGTTCCCAGAGAGAGCTGACAGCCAGCCTGCACGCACACACGCACACGCACACGCACACACACGCACACACACACACTGTGACACACACACACACACACACACACACACACACTAATGGATTCCAATCAATGAATGACACACAAAAAAAAGAAAACAACCGTCAGGGATAGAGAGCGACGCAATATGGTAATAGCCTGGGAAGGGCCTGTAGCTTCCAATCCGTCATGCCGTTTACTTTACAGATGAACCACTTAAGCATTCTACACTTTGTTGTTGGACAAATAGTGAAAACAGCAGCTCACGCACGACGTGTGCGTCCCTCTGTGATGCAGCGTGAGCTGATGCGTTGCCAGTTATTTGTGAAAGAAGTAAGCAACCAGGATATACCATAGGCTATAGGTCTAGGATAGCCATGGTCCAGGTCAAAGGTTCTGTGTATTGTGTCTGATATGTTATGACCTGTACTGTAAAGTACAGCTGATTTCTGTCCTGCCTGTGAAGCACTTTGAACTGCAACTCTGTATGAAAGGTTTACTCAGTTTGCAACCCACAACGTGAACAGCCCCTGATGTGCAATGCTGTGCCCTTGAGTAAGACAACCGAACCCTCTAACCGCTCCCAATGAGCAGACTGCATGCCTTTGCACGCTGTGTGAACGGGTGAATGTAATGCACATCGTCAAGCACTTTGGATATAAAGCACGGCACGCTGTTGTGTAAATGCAGCGTTTAATTTACTGCAGAGTGAACGAGCAAGCTGCTGCTGGCCTGCTGCACACATGAACACACTGCAGACTACAGAGTCCCTGCAGGCTGCATGCAGCCACCATGAACACACTGCAGACTACAGAGTCCCTGCAGGCTGCATGCAGCCACCATGAACACACTGCAGACTACAGAGTCCCTGCAGGCTGCATGCAGCCACCAGTAACACACTGCAGACTACAGAGTCCCTACAGGCTGCATGCAGCCACCAGGAACACACTGCAGACTACAGAGTCCCTACAGGCTGCATGCAGCCACCAGGAACACACTGCAGACTGCAGAGTCCCTGCAGGCTGCATGCAGCCACCAGGAGAACACACTGCAGACTACAGAGTCCCTGCAGGCTGCATGCAGCCACCAGGAGAACACACTGCAGACTACAGAGTCCCTGCAGGCTGCATGCAGCCACCAGGAGAACACACTGCAGACTACAGAGTCCCTGCAGGCTGCATGCAGCCACCAGTAACACACTCTCAGTCCCTGCAGTGACAGTGTGTCACTGTGTGTGCAACCACGTAGAGTCTGTGGGGGCCACGGGGCCGCAGCCCCCATGAAGACTCCCAGGGCCCCTTTAGGCCCCCATGAAGATTTTTGTGGACATTTTACATTTACATTACAGATTTTCTGGGAATTCCAAACATTTTGGACCTCTCCGCCGGCAATATGAGAATCCCATCGTCAAATATTCGGGAAAACAGCGCCTCCCCTGTTGTTCCTCAATTGTTTGCGAGGCAACAGTCTGTCTTGAGAGACTACTCCACCGGCCGTCCAAGAGGTGTTAAAAAGTACTGAAATGCTAATCGGGTTTCTTTTGTTTTCACCTAGCCAGATGTCCACAACATCAAAGCGTGTCAGAATTTCATGGTAGTTGTTCTTGAGTCGTGACATAATAACACTGATCAAGAATTCACCAAAGAGACCTAACCCTACACAGACTAGTGAGACTACACACTGACTCGAGAAAAGACGGGCCCCCTTGAGGATTGATCAAACTCTTCGGCTCTGTGTGTGTGTGTGTGTGTGTGTGTGTGTGTGTGTGTGTGTGTGTGTGTGTGTGTGTGCGTGTGCGTGTGTGTGCACTGTCCTTGCAGTCTCCCACAATATGCCGTACAGTGGCCAATAATACCAATACAGACATCACCATTGGTTTCATAGCCTGACCTCATAATTAGAGGTCAACCTCTATACGCTATAGAGCGTCGCAGTCCCTCCCCCTTTCAGAACGACGAGTGGCCCAGGAAATGAAATGCAATGCATTTCTCCCATAGGATTTTCTTTAAGTATTTGTTTAAAGACGGTTACGCCGCGGACAAAGCCAACTCGGATCGTGACAAATCATGACAATGAACACAATGTTTTGAACCGATCAAATAATTTATAAGAAGAAAAACAAAACAAATAGTGTTGTCTCCTGCCTTTATTTTCTTCTTTCTAATGATTTGACAAGGGAAAAAAATAATAAATAAAGGGGGGAGGGGGGGGGGTATGCACAAACGAGACTACTACTTTTGATGCTTTTGAATTTGAATGGTGAAAAGCAAAGTACAGTATAGTTTTGGACATACAGTATGAGGTTTCCACCTGACATGTGTACATAATACTGTACATACTGTAAGGTCTGTGGTTGAAAACAGCAGTGGGATGAGAAGGTTAAGTAGCAGCAAAACAAAGCATACGGTCACCATACGGTAAGTGACATCGCTGTATGCTGCATGCGGAGCCCCTGGGGAGCTCTAAAGGGACAACTTCTATAGAGGGTTTAAGTGCTTCAGGGCCCTCGACGCCCTCGTTGCCTCAGGATAGGTACACAAACGACAAGTATACTCCATCTCGCCGACTGTACTTACTTAACCCATTAAGAACCGAGGCAGTTTTCTGTAAAACTTACGTTACTATATCAGTGGCGCTCAAACCTTTTCATGTCAAGGACTCTCAACATTATATTATCATAGTATTTGGCTGAAGAACCCTCCCATCTCAAAATATTTTGTTCCAGGGACCCTCCCCAGAAGCAAAGATTTTAGTTAAAGATGCTCGCTTTCCAATATACTATATTCAAAGATTTGCACACATTCTTCACGATTATCTTTCTAAAATAGCAGCTTGCAGCGCGGCACGAAGTGATTACATAATGCTACTGTATACATATAATGCCGATGCACAAGCTCACGATGCGCGGTGGAGCCACTGTGATGGCCTTGATAACATCTGACATGTCGTCGCACATGTTTTACTGGAATGGGAGTCATCGTTTAGTTTAGGTTAGGAGGTCGGGACTCTAACATCCAACATAATGTAATAATAATGAGCTGAGGTACAGATTCTAAATTGCATCTGATGATTGCATGATTAGTCATTGTCGCTTATGATAGTGTAAAGCGACTACATGAGAAAATAACCTTAAAGTCGCTGAGAGGCGATGGGATGGTCCAGGTTGTCAGACGCGCTACGCTCCACAAACAAAAGTAATTCGCTGGATCCAAAACAATGCGTTTATTGAGGGGTATAATCAACATAACCAAACCAATTCATGGCTCTTACAGATAGCTTTAGCATGCCGTGATGTCAGTTTTTGCACAGGAACAGGGTTTCAACGTGGACACGATTATGGCGACTATGACAAAAATAATTGCGATTATACCTTACCTTAAATAATTGCGATTAGACGATTATGTAAAAATTGTGACAATCCTATTTGAAGATTGGCGTGACAGTGGCCTGCGTCTAAGTATAGATAAGACTTTAAGGCTTTTAGAATGCAGACGTACAGTAATGTAAATATGACAGAAGCTACGCATAGGCAAGCCCTGAGCAACGATTTCTGACGCTGCTTTCACCGGCTTATTAGTCAGTGCGGTGTGTAGAATCATGCGCACACGCACACACACTCGCACACGCACAGACAAAAAACACACACACCATCCACCAAGACATCCAGTATGCAAAATCTACATACGCTGACACACTCACACACCGTTTATAATTCCTTCAACACAGCATCAGTGCATAAACACAACACACACACACACACACACACACACACACAAACGCCAGGGTGCCAGTCATGAGTCAGCAGTTATTAGAGGGGGAACCATGACTAATGAGCGCCATAGTAATCGCACGCACACGCACACACACACACGCACACACACACACACGCAGCAGCAGTTGTCTCCAAGCCGTGGCTGTGATGAAAGATTGATGCACTCTCTCTCTCTCCGTCCAGCCCTCATGCTGCCTCATGTTAAATGCATGGAGAGAATCTGCTGCTTCCTACCCTTTGCACACAAACAAATAAACACGCACACAGTAACGCACGAACACACGCACACGCGCACACACACACACACACACACACTCACACACACACACACACACACACACACACACACACACACACACACACACACTCTCTCTCTCTCTGTCTGGTGGGTATATGCGACTTGGCAGAAAGCGCAGTCTCTCTCTCCAGGCTGATCATTGGTGGCCGGTGCTGACTGCTGACTAACCAGAAGTTCAGTTATATTTCACAACCGTTCTACGCTCTCTGCTCTCCAGCTGGGTCACAGTGAGCTGATGAAGGTACAGTTTGTTATAGCAGCTGTGGTCTGCAGATATTGTCCTTGTGCTGCTGCAGACATTGGTTATTTTATTTATTATCTTCTCTGTCATTCGCTTAGTCGAACAACTGAGAAGCAACGAATTAAATAACTACATCAGTATTTGCCATGTCCATATGTTTTAGTTTTCCTTGGACCCCCACCAGAAGCAAAGATTTAAGTTAAAAATGTCCACTTTAAAAAGCACACGTGTCGCCTTGCGAATGGATGCATTGTGAGCTTATAGATCGGCTATTTTGGGAAAATGTTCCTGTTAGGATATTGGGCTTTGGGGCAGCAGAGGCTTACATATCCTTCCACATCCTCCAGATGTAAGATTATGCTTAAGGTATGCTATTTTTTTTTTTTTATTACAATTTTTCCTAATCATTACATTGATTAGTTTGGTTAGTTGCTTGCAATCCCTATTGTGTAAATCACGTTATCAGTTTTCAAATGAACATCTTGTTCTTTGGATCAACTTCAGGCTGTTTTTTTACCGGCAAATGCCTCAGATGACATTCAGTATATTTGCCAGTAACCAAGGCAACAAAAAGATGTGAAGTCCTGTCCAAAACTAGCACAAGAAGAAGACCGCAATGTCTTAAAATATTTTAATTACAGACATGTAGTGTTGAGGAAGAAGGCCTTTGAGATGTATGAAAATAACATGCTGGTTGAACATGGGTGATTTACTGAGCCTTTTGATGCTTCCACGCCCCGCCCGGACTTCCACTTGCCCCGCCCGGTCTCATTGTAGGCTAGCGAGGAAGTACAGATCATTGGGCACTCTTAATCTGAGAGCGTTTTGATTAGACTGTTGGTCAGACGATCGGGTTTGAGACGTTTAGGAAAATGAGGCCTGTGTTGCATTCTGAGATATGCTACTGCCCTGTCATTATATCCTACTGTCCAACTCGCCGGGAGATGCTATATGGATCTGAACAGCCTGCTTAAGGGCCACAAGTGAAAAGTGAAACAAAAACCCCAACATATTAAACTGTTACTTTTCAATCAGTAGCAGATCAACAAGCTGGAAACGTGGTGCATGGAGCTAGCAGATCATCTGCTACTTGTGATGCTTTTGTGTGACACTGTTGTATGATCAATTATAGGGCGTTAATTTACAAAAAAAAAAAACACAAACAGAATATGATGATAATAGGTTTCTGCCCGACAGCATAAATGTATGAGTTCTCAACAGGCCGGAAAATGACCAGTTAGGGCCCTACCTGGGCCCTACCTGGGCTGGCCCTAGGTCCCGTCCGGCCTTTTTACCCGGCCCGAAAACGTCAATAATTTTGGGTCCATACATATATGGGCATTCCCAGACCTGTTGTTCAGACCACGTGTAATTGCGTGTGAGGTTGTAAATCGGGCATTTCTTTTAAAGTTTTTCCACAGTACTGAGTTGAAAAGCCCAAAATAGGGAACGGCAGGTTGAAAACTAAAAGAGTTAAACCTGCATCATGCTCACATCCCAAAGTTCCAGTGAGACTAAGCGTTTCAGAGCCAGCCAAAATAACAAGTGAGGGCTCAGCAGAAAGAAACGGCCGTGTGTGTGTTTGCGTGTGTGTGTTTGCGCGCGTGTGTGTGTGTGTGTGTGTGTGTGTGTGTGTGTGTGTGTGTGTGCACGTGCACGTGCACACACGCTATGGACTTCATTTGTCATGATGAAGAGCCTGAGTCTCGGCCTGTCAGGAGGCATGTTCTGCGTCTCTGTATGAGGTAGGCTGTGCTGTCTAATGCAATGCAATATGCACCCACCACACCACGCCATGCTGTCTAGTGTCTAATGCAATGCAATATATGCACCCACCACGCCTGCTGTCTAGTGTCTAATGCAATGCAACATGCACCCACCACGCCATGCTGTCTAGTGTCTAATGCAATGCAATATGCACCCACCACGCCTGCTGTCTAGTGTCTAATGCAATGCAACATGCACCCACCACGCCTGCTGTCTAGTGTCTAATGCAATGCAACATGCACCCACCACGCCTGCTGTCTAGTGTCTAATGCAATGCAACGTGCAGACACTACCCATGCTGTCTAGTGTCTAATGCAATGCAACATGCAGACACTACCCATGCTGTCTAGTGTCTAATGCAATGCAACATGCAGACACTACCCATGCTGTCTAGTGTCTAATGCAATGCAACATGTAGACACTACCCATGCTGTCTAGTGTCTAATGCAATGCAATATGCAGACACTACCCATGCTGTCTAGTGTCTAATGCAATGCAACATGCAGACACTACCCATGCTGTCTAGTGTCTAATGCAATGCAATATGCAGACACTACCCATGCTGTCTAGTGTCTAATGCAATGCAATATGCAGACACTACCCACGCTGTCTAGTGTCTAATGCAATGCAATATGCAGACACTACCCATGCAGAAACACTGAGAGGGACGACGTGGCACAAGACAGGGAGACAACTATTAGAAGGAAAGGAAAGGAGAGAGAGAGAGAGAGAGAGAGAGAGACAGAGAGAGAGAGAGAGAACTGTATGACCTTCCAGGACAATTAGCAATTGATCTCGTCAGCACTGGATGCAGACACGCACGCACGCACGCACGCACGGCCACCGAAAAATATAGGCTTATACAGTACTGTTGTACAGTCAATGGCCATCGCTATTGTCACTGGAAAAGTAACTGAGATTAGAAGGACTGAGAAGGCTGTACAAGATCTCCACGAAAGTTTACTCATCTAAACTGGTTATAAGACCGCAACCATCAAAGCATGGACAGCACTTAACACGCTATGTTATGTGACCATGTGAGTAGAATGTAAAATATATACTAACTAAGAAAACATACAGAATATTCAAATATTCGAAAGATATTGTCCAGGTCTGTAGAATATCTGGAAATCACCCTAAGTCCAACACACGCACACACACACACACACACACACACACACACACACACACACACACACACACACACATACATAAACACACAAAGTGCCTATATACATAGTGATATGAGTCACGTACATTAGCCTATGGGCTAGTGTAGCAAGTGTGTAGTTCCTGGCTGGTGTGTGTGTGTGTGTGTGTGTGTGTGTGTGTGTGTGTGTGTGTGTGTGTGTGTGTGTGTGTGTGTTTAACCCCCACACTCGACTCCCTCTTACACCCTGAGGAGAACACATCAAAGGCACATGAAGAAGATATACAGTATGGAATCCACACACACACACACACACACACACACACACACACACACACACACACACACACACACACACACACACACACACACACACACACACACACACACACACACACACACACACACACACACACACACACACACACTCTAGTCTCCATACTCATACTGCGGTACAGTATATGCTGCAGTGGTTCTCAACCTGTGGGCCTCATGGGCACCCCCGGTGGGCCTCGAGGGTATTGCACTGTGGAATGTGTGGGCCGCGTACAATTTAAAGATCTCTAAGTTGAGCCATTGATGGAGAAAGGATTGGGAAGTTACCACTACTATAGGATGGAGAAACACTATCCATCATATATCAACCCATTCTGGGCGGGAACCCCCATTTAGTGTTTTAAGCATTATGTTATACTTTAGCTATTGAAAAATAGCAGATCTACAGGCTCGTAGCGTGGCACTCGGTGCCGCGCTACGAGCCTGTAGACTGGTGAATCATCCATGACAGGCCTGTCACAATTAATACAGAATCGCTTCCATCGCAATATATTTGATATAATTGCAATTACCTGTTGGACATAATCGTCAGACTAATTTTCCATGGAGTTTGCATGTTCTCCCCGTGTCCCCTAGGGTAGGTACCCTCACAAAAAACATGCAGTAATCCTGGTCTCTAAACTGCCTCCCCCTGGCCAGCCGGGGCGCCTGATGGAGGGGAAAGGAACTGGTTGGAATAACGTGTTCCTTCCACACGCTATGTCCAACCAGGGAAACTCCCCCCTGTCAGGTGTAAAGGAGCAACTTGGACACTCAGGCATGAAGGAAGCATGAGTTCAAGTCCGTTGCTCTCCCCTTGTCCCCCATATATGGGGACTATAGGTTGGTGGAGGGTGTGTAGAGCCCAGGATCACATTAGATGATTGATACAGGGGTGAAAAAAGGGTTACAAAATCGTGGGATAAAAAATATATTTAAAGACTAATTTTCCATTCATCTATATTAGATTCAGCAGTTGGAAAAATAGCTCACATGCCGTAACAATGCTCACTTCCCCTCCTAGTGGAGAGGGGGGAGGCTGCATGGAGGTGAGACTTTGTAGTCCAGGAAGGAAGTGAGAACACATTTTTTTTGGTCAGGTTTTTGGTCATGAACAAAATATAAAAACATATTACATACATACTGTAAAAAAAACCCAGGGAAGTGTTTATTGTGCCCTAAACATCATTAACCCATTTTGGACTGAGGTCGATAAAAACAAGGCTTCTAAATCAAAACATTTTTCAGAAAAACCTATGTTTCTATGTCAGTGGTGCTCAACCTTTTTCACCTCAAGGACCCCCAGAATTATCTCTATTGGGCCACGGACCCCCATCTCAAAATATGTATACAGTTCCAGGGATCCCCCAGAAGCAAATATTTTAGTTAAAAATGTTCGCTCTGAAATATATATATATTCAATGATTTGCGCCACACTTTAACGACTTTTCAAAAATAACAGACCTACAAGCTCGTAGCGCGCCACTCGGTGGCGCGCTATGAGCTTGTAGATCTGCTATTTTTCAATAGCTAAATTATAACATGATGTTTAAAACACCAAAAGGGGTTCCCGCTCCCAAAATGGGTTAAAATAAGCTCTGGTTGAAGTATGCCCTTTAAGTAAATGTACTTTCCACCACTGTCTGGTGGTATTCTGGTATATTGTGTAGAGATAGATCAGATGGGTAGTAGGCGGAGAGGAGACCCTCCATCTGGGTCTCTGCCTCTGGGTCTCTGCAGTGATGTGATGTGCCACCTCTAGACGCCCCCACCCCACTAAAAATAGCACCGAGACAGAGAGAGAGAGACAGAGAGAGGCGCACTTTAACATCTAGCGGAGAGGGAGCCAGGTACTGTTGCTCAGTGTTGCCAGGTTTGGCGAGAGAGAAACAAGCAGTACGGTCAAAAAGAAAAAAAAAAGAAAAAGAAGAAAGAGCCCAGATGACACGATTAGACTGTGGCTCAGGGCTGTGTCTCAGGAGGTAGAGCAGGTCGTTCAATGATCCCGGGGTCGGCAGTTCGAATCCCAGCTCCTCCTCCTGCCCACATGTTGAAGTGTCCTTGGGAAAGACACTGAACCCCACCTTGCCTCCACTCCAGTGGTCGCCACCATTGGTGTGTGAATGTGTGAAGTGAGGACGCTGGCGTAGAGTGTTGGCCGCTTCACCTCCCAATGAATGGACCATTGTAAAGCGCTTTGAGTAAGCACGTAGTG
>NC_139701.1:40501587-40524087 GCF_964188405.1 Protomyctophum parallelum
CCATTTTGGGAGGGGAACCCCTTTTGGTGTTAGCATTATGTTATGCTTTAGCTATTGAAAAATAGCAGATCTACAAGCTCATAGCACGCCACCGAGTGGCGCGCTACGAGCTTGTAGGTCTGCTATTTTTGAAAAATCGAAGAACGACTGACTAGAAGCTTTTTTCAGAGAACTGTCATTTTCAAACAGACATTTTTAGAATCTGATCTCAGGTCAAAATGGGATAAATCTCGAGCATATCTCCAACCGTGACCCACTGTGGACGGCAGTGGCTCAGCGGTAGAGTGGCCATATGGGACCGCAAGATTCGTGCATATATGTGCAGGTTGGTGCCTTGCGTGGTTTGTGTGTGAATGGGTGAAATGTAGTGCACAATCTATGTACTGTAAAGCGCTTTGGATAAAAGCACTATATAAATGCACCGTTTGCCATTTACCATAAACCTAACCTCTAAATGTCTAAACTAATCCTAATCCCAAATTGAGGCTTTTCCCTAATGCTAAAGCAAAACAAACATTTCCCTAGTGACTCACGGTCTCTATTTCTCAAATTCTACTGTAGTTGTATAGGACATTTGACTTTTAACTGTTAAATCAAAGATAGCCGATCTACACGCTTGCACAACTCTAATCCTGAGTTATACCTATCATAATACCAACACCAACCTGAATCCTTTAACTGTCCTCTGTGCAAATAATTATTTGTAACCACCATTACAAATATACAAACATTTCTCAGTTGCTACTTGCTACTGTAATTGTAGGGCCCTCACAAGTATACAGTAGTAAGAGCTAAGAGCTAAGAGCTAAAGAGCTAAGAGCTAAATGAATATGGGTCATGTCATTCAGAAGTGTTCCATAGTATGGAACACTTCTGAATGACATGAGGCTTTCTGCTGACAGTATGGAATCCATACTGTCAGCAGAAAGCCTCATCAAAGCTGACATCTTTCAATGTAACAGAACGGCTACGACTGATAAAACATAGAAATGCCTCTCGCTGCCCATTTCATTTCAGATAGACTCTGATCCATTGTTCTGCCTCACTGCGGTGTGTGTGTCCCTCCTCCGTGTCCTTTGTGAAGCTCAAACCCAAGTTGTGATTTTGTAGATCTGCCATTTTCAAAATATTTTTTTTAATACATATTGAACGTGTGAAATCACTGAAATGGGACATTCTGCAGATCTACAAGCTCATAGCGCACCACCGAGGGCCGCGCTACGAGCTTGTATAGGTCTGCTATTTTTGAAAATTTGAAGGACGACTGACATAGAAACATAGCTTTTTCAGAAAACTGTCAGGATGTAGAAGACATTCTTTTAATCTGATCTCAGGTCAAAATGGGTTTGTAAAACATTTCAGTACTTCTTCCACTACTGTACTCAGTAGTAAGTATACATATGGTTGTTAACAGCACACCCGCCAGAGAACAACATTTCTCTGTGACTTTCATTTCTGCCAAACTTTTGAGGCATTTATTCCTGCCTTGAAACTTCATTCACCTCCAGCCAACTCCATAGACGATGAGGCTGGAACGAAGCCGACGGGGAAATTGGGTTGTTATAGTCACTCTCGCACTCTCACAGATAGCAATAAAACTCACAAACAGCCAAGTCACAGCTCAGTGAGGTTGGGTTCAAACTAAAGTTAAGGTTATTACTGTAAGTGTAAGCACAACACCATAACCGGCTTATGGTGAGAGCTCACACGGCCCAAAATGTATTACGATGACATAATGGCATAAAAAGCAGGGTGTATACAGTGTACACGACATGCCATGTCCTCATAATGTACTGTATATATATCATGGGTCGTCAGCAGGGGGTCCAGGACCCCAAGGGTATCCTCACAGTTACTACAGGGGGGTCTCTACATCTTTTGGAACCTTTTGTTTACAACTTGAACCCTAGAATCGCTGTTCTCAGGGGAACATTAGCCGAAAATAGCTGATCACAAACCTTTTTTCCGAAAATAGCCGATCTACAAGCACACAACAGCTTGTCTGTGGGTTTTTTTGCAACGGTTTGTGTTGTAGAGGAATACAAGAGCAGACCAAGTACAGAGCCAAAGTTCAAGTAGCTTCAAGTAGCTATATGAAATCTATGAAAACAATCAGAATCACGATTGTATACAATATGTAGTGGTGGTCCCTGCTTCATGTCTCTCTCAGCTAAGGGGTCCCTGCTTCATGTCTCTCTCAGCTAAGGGGTCCCTGCTTCATGTCTCTCTCAGCTAAGGGGTCCCTGCTTCATCTCTCTCTCAGCTAAGGGGTCCCTGCTTCATCTCTCTCTCAGCTAAGGGGTCCCTGCTTCATCTCTCTCTCAGCTAAGGGGTCCCTGCTTCATCTCTTTCTCAGCTAAGCAGTCGGTCCCTGCTTCATGTCTCTCTCAGCTAAGGGGTCCCTGCTTCATGTCTCTCTCAGCTAAGCAGTCGGTCCCTGCTTCATGTCTCTCTCAGCTAAGGGGTCCCTGCTTCATCTCTCTCTCAGCTAAGCAGTCGGTCCCTGCTTCATGTCTCTCTCAGCTAAGGGGTCCCTGCTTCATGTCTCTCTCAGCTAAGGGGTCCCTGCTTCATGTCTCTCTCAGCTAAGGGGTCCCTGCTTCATGTCTCTCTCAGCTAAGGGGTCCTTGGTCTGAAAAACACTGACCTCCCCGCCTACCCCCTGATTTATATCATTTTCCTCAATCTGCCAGTATGGTCAGTTTTGAATAAAAGGTTGTCTAAAGGGATTATTTATAGCAGTTACAAACCTCTGGATTATCCTCCCTGAGTGACTGCAAACACAACCACTTGGTAATCATGGATTAAAGCAAAAATTAAATCTCACCACTGAATAAACTGTTGTTAGGAGGAGTTCTAATCTGTGATTTGTGAACCAGGACTAGCACATACTAGCACTGTGTTTCATAATGAACAATCAGCACAATATGTAGTAGAATTATAATGTTTTGGTAGACATACTACAGCCATCCGGTATAGTAGCGGCCTTCGGTCTCGAGAGACAAACACAAGACAGGTGTCTTGAACTTGTGAACGCAGCCCAGTAAGGGCATTATGTCAACCCCACCCGCTCACCTCCGCCCCACCCCCCACACAATGTAAAACAAATGGGAGCAGGGTGGGGCCGAGAAAGGCCCTTATTATGTAAAAGTGATTATGTCAGTCGTCGGGTTGACGTAAACAAAACGGCAAAGATTAAGTTCCTCACAGTGGAACAACCGCACAATGGTCCCTTCTTTTCTCCCACACGGAAACATCCTCTGCTTCCATGAAGTCATATTGTACACATGTGTTATTTATAGATCCGGTATGAATGTGTGTGACAGGGGGGAGCACAGTGACATACAGTACAGTGACAGTGACACTGTTGTGTGGGTACAATGTTGTCAGCAGAATGATAAGTGACATGTGCTGACCCCAGCGTATCCTCTGGCCCTGTTGGATGACAACCCCCCCCCCCCCCCCCCCTCCCTTCTTCTCTATGATGCTGTCCATCCCAACGTCTCCCTGGCCTAATATACTGGCGGCTGTCCGTAGCTGCAGTACAGTGGAGTCAGTACTGCTGTATGGGGCCGAGACATGGACCCTCACAGTGGAGTCAGTACTGCTGTATGGGGCCGAGACATGGACCCTCACAGTGTGGAGTCAGTACTGCTGTGTGGGGCCGAGACATGGACCCTCACAGTGGAGTCAGTACTGCTGTATGGACCCTCACAGTGGAGTCAGTACTGCTGTATGGACCCTCACAGTGGAGTCAGTACTGCTGTGTAGGGCCGAGACATGGACCCCGAGGCAGATTGAGGCAGAGACAGGTATAAATGGTAAATGGTGCATTTATATAGCGACTTTATCCAAGGCGCTTTACATAGATTGTGCATTACATTCACCCATTCACACACACATTCATACACCGATGGCAGTGGAAACCATGCAAGGCACCAACCAGCACATCAGGAGCAATTTGGGGTTCAGTGTCTTGCTCAAGGACACTTCGACACTCTGGGGGAGCCCGGGTTCGAACTGGCGACCTTGCGGTTACCATCCAGCCACTCTACCCCTGAGCCACCGCCGCCATAGATTGTATAGATTGTTACAGAGACAGAGAAGATTGTGTGCACATCTCAATGTCTATATTCAGGTCAGGTGCTGGATGTCAGTTCATCAAGGCAAACATCAAGGAAGAGCAAGAACATCCGCACACCAGTTTGTATTGTTTATTTTAAGGCAACAATTAAATGCAACGTTTCGACCGACTAGGTTTTAATCAGGCCTGAGCTCTACAGACTGGTGTGCGGATGTTCTTCCTCTTCCCAGATTGTTACAGAGACACGTAGTCTGTGGACGGAGGCGTCTCTCTGCCAATAACACTCCACCGTCTCTGTGCATCAACGTGCCTGCCTCTCTGCATCACTCACTATCCCTCTCTAGTCGCTTCTTTTTATCTTGTGTCACGTCATAGACCCCTCCCCTCCCCTCTCCTCCCTCATCTCTTTCTTCTGTCAGTGGATGCTGTGCATGTAAAGTTGCCTGTCGGAGGAGGAGGCCTTTAAGGTGAGGGAAACAGGCTGAGATGATGAGACTGACCGCTGGGAACGACCAGCAGAATGCAGAGCAGGTTTAATTCACTACAAATCACTCTATACCCACCGCCCAACACACCTTCAAATCACACTGACCCTGACTCTACCCACCGTCCGACGTGTGTGTGTGTGTGTGTGTGTGTGTGTGTGTGTGTGTGTGTGTGTGTGTGTGTGTGTCTGCTTCTTGTGTGACTTACATTTAGTCAAAGATTCAGGGGTTTCAGCGTATTGTGAGCTTGTAGATTAGACATTGTCCGGCTATTTCCAATGCCATCTTGGCTAAAATGTCCTCACAAGCATAGTAATGCATGTGTAAAACATACGTGTGTGTGTGTGTGTGTGTGTGTGTGTGTGTGTGTGTGTGTGTGTGTGTGTGTGTGTGTGTGTGTTTGTGTGTGTGTTTGTGTGTGTGCGTGACGGTGTGCGTGTTCCCTACTCAAGGCTGATTAGATCTTCAACAGCTGCGTGGCTAATTAAAATGGCCCCTCTAGTCTGCTCTTTGCCCATTGACTTGTCCACTCCCCCCCCCCCCCTTCGCCAATCCCCAGTCTCTCACTCACACACACACACACACACACACACACACACACACACACACACACACACACACACACACACACACACACACACACACACACACACACACACACACACACACACACACACACACACACACACACACACACACACACACCATTTCTCCATTACCAGCATACTGTGTCCATGCAAGTGTGTGCGTGTGTGTCAGGGACTGCGGTAGCTTTAATCAAGCTGTCAGATGCAACAATGGGGAGGTGGTACTGGTGGAATGTGGAGGTAATGGGCTGTGATAGTGGGGGGTGGGGGTTATGCTGTCAAACCCCCCCGGCCCCGTCCCGCACCGCTAAGAGGACCGGACAGATAACACTACAGCACCACTGCATTTAATAGGATTGGTTCTGATACGGATAATCAGTGTTCCGAGATTCAAGGAGGAAGAAAAACCCTCCCCTCTCAAGGGAAAGGAACTGGTTGGAATAAGGCGTTCCTTCCACGTGCTACTGTACGTACGTCCTACCGGGGAAACTCCCCCCTGGCAGGTGATAAGACGCCGCCTGCTCACTGACTCCTCATGCATTGAAGGAAGTATGCACCTCTCCCCAGGTTGGCAGAGGGAGAGTAGGGCCCACAATCTTTTGGTTAGGAGGAATATGTTCATTTTCTCAGCTGGTGTTGGTAGTCATGGCTGCCATTTCCCACCTTATGTTGTGTGGGAGTTCAGACTGCTCTGAACTACTCTGAGGGCACAGAGTATAAGACATGAAACCAACGTTTTGGCTGTTAAGAAAGTAACAGTATATTATAGGATCGCATCTAGACAGTGTAGTAGTGTCTCAGTAAACTATAGGATCACATAGACAGTGTAGTAGTGTCTCAGTAAACTATAGGATCACATAGAGACAGTGTAGTGTCAGTAAACTATAGGATCACATAGAGACAGTGTAGCGTCAGTAAACTATAGGATCACATAGAGACAGTGTAGTGTCAGTAAACTATAGGATCACATAGAGACAGTGTAGTGTCAGTAAACTATAGGATCACATAGAGACAGTGTAGCGTCAGTAAACTATAGGATCACATAGAGACAGTGTAGCGTCAGTAAACTATAGGATCACATAGAGACAGTGTAGCGTCAGTAAACTATAGGATCACATAGAGACAGTGTAGTGTCAGTAAACTATAGGATCACATAGAGACAGTGTAGTGTCAGTAAACTATAGGATCACATAGAGACAGTGTAGTGTCAGTAAACTATAGGATCACATAGAGACAGTGTAGTGTGGAGCTTGTATCGGCCATTTTCAGTATTTCAAAAATAATAAATAATGATAAAAAAGGAACGGTCTTGGACGTACTAAAGGTTTCTAAAGTGACGATACACTCCTAATAAATCTCTCCTGGAACAAAATTGACTATATATTTTGGTTAGGTTTATGTAAGAGACTGATTGGAAGCATTAAATCTTCAATATGAGAGAGGACATATTCACAGTGCTTTTATTATCCAGCCCCCCCCACCCCCCCCCCCCCCATCCCATTTCACCATGTCTATAACATTTACTATACCACTCTCTCTCTCTCTCTCTCTCTCTCTCTCTCTCTCTCTCTCTCTCTCTCTCTCTCTGCAGTGTGTGGCGCAGAGGAGAGAGCATTAAATGTGATGTGACAGGCTGACAGATAAAGCTGTAGGCTACATCCGCGCTAATACATTATAGTATATAGATTCTGGTTTTAAAATAAAAAACACATATCGTTCGCTAACGTCTACAGTGTGCCTCTATAGTAGTGCCCACATTATACCCCGGCAGTTTTATTTGATATATTTTATTATTATAGGTAAAGTAGCCAATTATTCTTATCTCCTTTTTTTCTCACCCTCCCAATTATTAACCCATTCTATACGGGAACCCATTTTGGTGTTAGCATTATGATATGCTTTAGCTATTGAAAAATAGCAGATCTACAAGCTCATAGCGCGCCACCGAGTGGCGCGCTACGAGCTTGTAGGTCTGCTATTTTTGAAAAATCGAAGAGCGACTGACATTTTTAGAATCTGATCTCAGGTCAGAATGGGTTAATCAGACCAGTGTGTGTCCAGTGGAAACCTCATATGAATCTGATCTCAGGTCAGAATGGGTTAAATCTTAGTCCCCACACATTTTGCCACGGCTCGCCCTGCCAGTGAGGAGCCCCCACCGGGAGGACGGATAGTGCCTCAGTCCTCATCATCATCATCATTTTTCGACCGCGCTCGAGATCGGGGATTTCACAATATCACGCCAGACTTCCCGGTCCTTCATTGCCATCCCCAGTTCCTCTGGTCTGCTTTGAGGCATGGACTCCAGAGAAGAAGGGAAGATATAACCTCATTGTCAGCTCTGGAGCAGTGTCTTATGCATGTCATTGCAGGCTGACCAGTCCATATACCCTTCCTAGTTTGAAAGCCTCATGTCCTACTCCTATAGCACGGCAAAGAAGTGTGGTCAGCAACATTAATTGCTGCAAAGTCGCGGTCTGAATGTTTCTAAAGCTGCACTGTGGATATGGTCAGATGGCATGCTGCATGCACAGGGAGCTGATTGTTTATATGGAACGGAGCAGCAGAAAGAGTGAAGGGGAGAGTGACCATGATTGATTCCAGTAGGGTTGGTCATGCAGTGACAAAGTGTCGGGGGTCAGTTTGTAGCAGCATTATGTCGCTGGCTTCCATTGAACATGACTAGGACTATTATAAAAGGACCCTCTCAGAGGCACTTGCCCGTCGGGAAAGTACAGGTCAGCCTCAAAGGTCATGCCCACTTGCCTGAAAAGTAAAACGTCCATTATAAAAATTATATTGTCTCCACCAGCCGAAGGCTAGGGGAGAGTATGTTTTGCACTCCGTCCGTCCGTCCGTTTGTCCGTGTGTCCGTCCGTGAGCAGCTAATCTCGGCCACCGTTAACCCGGTCGATGCCAAATTTTGCACACACACTCCCTGGATGCCAACCATGAACCTCTGCCCCAAACTTTCCAGAACGGCCTGTTATAGCGCCACCAGGAGGCCGCTTTGTGCAAAACAAGTTTTTGCACAGTACACCTACAGATTTTGTCCAAACATCACGCAAATTGGTACACAGTCTCTCTACAGCCATTCAACCAAACCGGTCTTTCAGATTTCTCAGACTCCATCCTGATTGGTTAAGATTGGCTTCCAAAGTTCACAGGAGTGCTCAGTTTCAAACAAAATGCTGCAAATCATGAACACATCGCGTGATTTCCCTGAAATTGTGCACCCACATTCCCACTAGGCCGAGGACGAAATGCCACATGAACAATTTCAACTCAGCCTCAAGGTGGCGCTATAACTGGCCCAAAAGTGTTTTTACCTCTAACTGCACGGATCTGTGGATAACTTTGTATGCCAACTCCCTAGAGGCCAAGGAAAAACCTTTGCCTGGAATTTTTCACATCTGCTCTTTATAGCGCCACCAGGAGGCCGACATATGTAAAACACATTTTCTATTATTACTCCTTCACATTTTATCCAAATTTCACGCAAATCGGTACACATGATCTCCATAGTCATGTGATCAAGACAGGTTTGTTTGATTTCTCATATTCCATCCTGATTGGCCACGATTGCCTCCTACAGTTTTCAGGAGTAGCCCGCTTTGTACAAATCGCCACAACTCCTCAACGCAGCGATTGCGATGAAACTGTGCACGCATATTCCCACTAGGCTGAGGAAGAATCCTGGTGGAGACCTGTGCCGATTGGCACTTTATCTAGTTTAACACTTATTTTCTGGGGGTGTATTTGGCATACAATGTGTATGCCAAATACCTACATAGGTAATTAGCTATATGAATATGACTATGGGTTCACACTTGTTCTTTTATATTTTTAAGTGTAGCAACAGTGAAAACAGCACATTATAATGTAGGTAAACAGTGCTCTTATTTTACATTCAACAGCAGACGGTGTGCTTTGACCGCGTTGTGGTGTTTATTGTCGTGTTCATTGCCGCTTGCGTGCGCTTTCAAACAACCACTTTCCCGGTTGGGCAAACCTGAAAGCAAACTCCATCTGTCTGTGTGGGAAGCTATAACTTGCAGAGGAGAGGAATGAGAATAGTCAAACTAATTGATATAATTATACCTTTAAGGTCAACATTATGATGTAAATATGACATGTTCTAGGCCAATGTTGATTGTTATAGTTGTTATAGTAACTATAGTTGTTGATTACTTTTGATGCAGTAATTATCCTTTCATTCATTCATTCTATTATATATTTCTTCAGGTATAAGACAATTAGGTATCAAAAGTTAATAAATTGCCACTTTACTGTCATCTGGAGACCCACCCCAAATCATCTCTCTCTCTCTCTCTCTCTCTCTCTCTCTCTCTCTCTCCTCTCTTCTCTCTCTCTCTCTCTCTCTCTCTCTCTCTCTCTCTCTCTCTCTCTCTCTCTGTCTCTCTCTCTCTGATTTCCATATTCCACATTCAGCGCAGTGACAATAACTATATTACTATGTGCACAATAGCCATAGCGGCAGACAGTACAATGAATAGGGTACATTTACAGCAGTCCTACATCAGACAATGACCACGTCGCCATGCTCTCCTATGGAGGCTCCTACATTGAGACTTTGCGACTGCATTAAAAAAAGAGCCTATAGGCCCTATATGGTATGGGTCAAATATCCTATTAGCTGCCTTCCCCATTCTCTGCCTACGGTTTCTGGTAATATTATTATCCACTTATGTTGTATGTCCGTGGCGAAAATCAAATCTTGAGAGAATGTCCACCACAATATGGCATGATGGTGGTGACCCCTGTTTAAACGCTTATTCGATTATTTGTTTAATCGAAAAAGGATCGATAGAATAATGGCAGAGTAAATATTTGATAGTTGCAGCACTAAATGGGAACAACAGAGAGGTAGGCCACAGTTGTACAAAAATATGAAATAACCTAATCTGTTTTACCTATAGGGAAATTAAACAAGCCACCTGCTTAATTAAGACATCACACAGGTCAATCTAAAGCCATAAAAGGGATAAAAATGCATAAATAATAAATAAAGAGCCTACAGAATTTTCAATTATTCTTTTTGAGCACAGCATGGAAAGCTATACGTTGCCATTACACTATGAATACTGTACCTAGAGACCCATTATAGTGAATCAGAGCACGGCCATCCCCCTAGGCTATGGACAGACAGTATATCACCTTTATGGTAAATTACAGTCACAAGTTGATCCAGCGCGGTCAAAGTTAACACTGGCAATGGCATACTATCAATTTAGGCATTTAGCACACACTCTTAATCCAGAGAGCGATTTACAGCAAGCAAGGACAACACAAGGTACGTAAACCAAATGCATATACTTAGTCATCTAGGATCATATGTAAACCAAGAGCCTACTGTATCAGTAGCTCTGGTCCATAGCTCTAATGCGTTGCATTTAGAGCTATGTTACTCTCAACTTCCGCCACTCGCATGAATGCAGACCAGCCTCTCCTCTTTAGCGTAAATAAAAAGAACGTTTTTGCTATACTCACCAAAACAAAGGCGGGTTGTGTCATAATAGAAAGCCTACTTTCCTTATAGTGGAAGCACTGAGCCCCCCACCACACATATAAACGGTACTTTTTGGCCAAAAGGGGATTTTGTTTCCACCGGGAAAATGAATACTTTTAGTTACTCCACTACGCCTTCTACCGATATTGCCCAAATAATTGCCTCATAGAGAATATTTTTCCTCGGGTGAAAATAAATCCCTTTCTGGCCAAAAAGTACCGTTTATACGTGTGGTGGGGGGCTCAGAGTGCGTCCACTAAGGAAAGAAGGCTTTCTAATGACACAACCAGCCTTTGTTTTGGTGAGTAGCAAAAACATTCTTTTTATTTACACTAAAGAGGAGAGGCTGGTCTGCATTCATGCGAGTGGCGGAAGTTGAGAGTAACATATAGCTCTAAATGCAACGCATTAGAGCTACTGTATCAGCAGTATCAGACAAACAATCTCAACTCTCAAATGTGTCAAGTTATATCTAAAGAACATAATTATTATGCCACAGCGCTGCATGTTAACCCAATTAAAAGTGGAATTTCCCTCAGGATTAATGAAATTGCCTGCGTGGCACCTTAACCTAGGCTACCATAACATTAAATATAATTACATTATATATTCACAAACTCTCTAAAGAAGCATGTTTTTGTCTGTCATTTTATCCCGTTTGAAAACCGATTAGCATTTGAAGGATGTGTGGCTAAATGTGTCACGGTTGACGTCGTGTTGTTTAATTAGATATTATCGTGGCTGTCGTGTGAAAAAACAAAACTGATTAATACTTTTGAGGAAATGGATCAAAGAGCCTGTGCTCCAATGAAGTTATTATTTAGCCCATTTTGACCTGACAGTTTTCTGAAAAAGTCAGTCGTTCTTCGATTTTTCTAAAGTAGCAGACCTACAAGCTCAAGTGGCGCGCTATGAGCTTGTAGATCTGCTATTTATCAATAGCCTGCTAAAGCATAACATAATGCTAACACCAAAAGGGGTTCCCGCCCCAAAATGGGTTAGTCACAAGCCGTTGCTAATACTTTCCATTGGTTCAATATTTAGAGCTTGTAGATCTGCTATTTACAGTGGAAATATGTAATGCAGAGCGAAAACAGAAAATACACTAGTATAGACAAGAGCCCGACATACAAGGTTTTCCCCTGACAGCCACTGTATATTTGACATGGAGTGCATAACACCAGTCTGGTGGAAAGGAACTAAGTGCATGTACTGAAGTACTGTACTTACAGTAAGTACAATTGTATTACTGGAGTATTTCCAGGTCTCAGTACTTTTCATTCAACTCCACTACATCTCAGAGGCAAATATTATACTCTTACTCCACTACTATGTATTTGAAAGGCTTTAGATACTAGTTACTTTGAAGATTTAGATCATTATTACAAAACATACAGTATCCCACTTCAGCCCTGTAAACCTTTTGGCCATTTGAAAATAGCAGATCTACAAGTTCACACATTCACAATGTGGCACAATATTTAATTAGAGACTTTTACTTGTAACAAGAGTATTTCTACATTGCAGACAGTATTGATACTTTTACCTAAGTAAACATTTTGGGTACTTTTTTCTTCCACCGCTGGGATATTAAACAGTCTGTATTTCAACTCTGGTATTGCCATGGATCTGGTAGTGTGATAGGCTTTAGGTTCAAAGTGGAAATGTTAACCCATTTAGGCCTGACGTCGAAATAAGAAAAACGTTTGCTCTGTAAGAATATATATTCAAAGATTTGTGCCGCATTTTTACGACTTTTCAAAAATAGCAGATCTACAAGCTCGTAGAGCGCCACTCGGTGGAAAGCTATGAGCTTGTAGATCTGCTATTTTTCAATAGCTAAAGTATAACATAATCCTTAGTTAAAACACGAAAAGGGTTGTGCACGGCGTTACTCGCCACCACTGTACCACACAAGCTCACGGCGCCGGGCCGTCACATCGCAATAACTTGTGAGCTTGTAGGTCGGCAACCTTCGGGCAAACGACAAAGGTGTGCCACAATGGGACACCTATGTGTCCCAGTGCCAGGGTGTATCTTCTCCTAATGTATGACCAGAGTAGGTTATTTTGAACAAAATATAACAAAAGGATGGTAAGGTACAACCTGATACCAGCAATATATTGGTATAACAGCATGCTGATCTAGGCTGAAATCCAACCAGCTTTCCTACTCCATCTCTCCTACACTGTCTCCCTCTCAGCTTCCCTACTGTCTGTCTCTCCCACACTGTCTCCCTCTCAGCTTCCCTGCTGTCTGTCTCTCCCACACTGTCTCCCTCTCAGCTTCCCTGCTGTCTGTCTCTACTACACTGTCTCCCTCTCAGCTTCCCTACTGTCTGTCTCTCCTACACTGTCTACCTCTCAGCTTCCCTACTGTCTGTCTCTCCCACACTGTCTCCCTCTCAGCTTCCCTGCTGTCTGTCTCTCCCACACTGTCTCCCTCTCAGCTTCCCTACTGTCTGTCTCTCCCACACTGTCTCCCTCTCAGCTTCCCTGCTGTCTGTCTCTCCCACACTGTCTCCCTCTCACCTTTCATTGTGTCTTCTCATTAAGACATACAGTACAGAATGTTAGCATAGTAGCCGGCCGACTCTCCTCTTTCAAAGAAAAGTGCTAGTCAGCTAACAGCGGGACCTGGACTACAGTTTATATTGATGTCAGCATTGTACAGCAGCTTTACAATACAATCTATCTAATCTTATCTTAATGAATAATGGTTATTTTTAACCAATCTGTATGACTGAGTACACTAATACACATCTGCAGTAGGTTAGAGATGGAAGAGAGATGGAAATTTGACGTGATGAATCTTATCAAAGGAAACCATGTCCATTTAAACAAAACATGGATCACAGTGATAAATCAACCACAGTGTTGCCATTATCATAATAATGTGCTGTGTGGGGATTACGGATGAAATGTAGCATCTCTGCTAATTCCGGTGTATTTACGTTGCATTGTTCATTAACCTATTTTGGTGTTTTAAGCATTCTGTTCTACTTTAGCTATTGAAAAATAGCAGATCTAAAAGCTCATTATAACGAGCTTGTAGGTCTGCTATTTTTGAAAAGTCGTTAAAATTTGAATATATATTTCAGAGCGAACATTTTTACTAGATTATTTGCTTCTGGGGGGTCCCTGGAACTACATATTTTGAGGTGGGGGTCTGTGGCCCAATAGAGATAATTCTGGGGGTCCTTGACATGAAAAAGGTTGAGCACCACTGACATAGAAACATGGGTTTTTCAGAAAAATGTTAGGATTTTGAAGCCTTGTTTTTATCGACCTCAGTCCAAAATGGGTTCATAATATGCTTGTCAAATCAAAATAAACAAATAAATATAATATAGAAATCGGACAGTGATGTCTTAGCCTGGAAAGTGGAAACCAGACAAAAAATTGGTCTCATTTTGAATGACATTTTGCTCACCCCAGAGTTGTGGGTGCTGTGACGTTGGAATCTGTATAACCGCACCTTAATTGGAAGTAAATCTTCCACAACAAAGTTCCAGACAAATGTCAGTGATATCAGTCTATCCATGACAGGCTATAGCGATGTCTTACCATATCTTGGTCCTTCTCCAGTGACCTACAGTAAATTAATTTAAGTCTCCCTCCCATAGTGTCTGCAGGCGTTGGCATCGTTTTAGTGTTGCATGAAGGGCTAAACAAGGTAATGTGTAGTCCCTGGACACTGCCTGTCGGCTCACAGCGTTTCCACATGCTTCCGTATAACATTCTGTACAGGGGAAGTGCTGAAAACGTGCATTGAAAATGAAGCAGAAAAGTGTTATTATGAGTCATGTCTCCTGCCTAGTCTTACACTCAACTTGAAAAATGCTGTACTGTTGTAGTTATGTCAAGCTGTTTTTCTGTTTACTTTTGTGTCTGTGCGTTTTTGTTATGTTTTTCTTCTGTTTTTTGTTTTCTTGGATTCATATGTTTGATTTATGTTAATTTATTCACTATTTGGTGTAAAGCATTTTTTTTAAGTTAATGAAGCAGATGGCACGTCCTCCCCACTTCCGTTTCGCCTTCGCATTTGTGAAAATATGCTGTAAATGTAAACCAAATTAGTCAAAGACTGGCCTATCTAGCTTGCTGCTGAGCAGAAATGGAAATTCAAGGATATTTTGAGATATACTCTACTGTATTTGCACGGAAAACGGAAATGATGCAGATGACGGCCAACCGCTGCGAGGCAGTCTTAACGCAGACTCTCTGAACCATTTAGAAGATTAAGGAATCTTGAGTTGCCTAGCTTGAGGGATCTGGCTGTGTGCTGCCGCTACCGATTATAATTCAAACTAAACGACAGCCGCCGGCAACCAATACCGACAGCTAACCTGCTTCCTAACCAGGCCTCTCAACCAATACCGACAGGCTGTCGGTATTGGTTGAGAGGCCTGGTTAGGAAGCAGGTTAGCTGTCGGCGACAGCTAACCTGCTTCCTAACCAGGCCTCTCAACCAATAGCGACAGCTAACCTGCATCCTAACCAGGCCTCTCAACCAATAGCGACAGCTAACCTGCTTCCTAACCAGGCCTCTCAACCAATACCGACAGCTAACCTGCTTCCTAACCAGGCCTCTCAACCAATAGCGACAGCTAACCTGCTTCCTAACCAGGCCTCTCAACCAATACCGACAGCTAACCTGCTTCCTAACCAGGCCTCTCAACCAATAGCGACAGCTAACCTGCTTCCTAACCAGGCCTCTCAACCAATAGCGACAGCTAACCTGCTTCCTAACCAGGCCTCTCAACCAATAGCGACAGCTAACCTGCTTCCTAACCAGGCCTCTCAACCAATACCGACAGCTAACCTGCTTCCTAACCAGGCCTCTCAACCAATAGCGACAGCTAACCTGCTTCCTAACCAGGCCTCTCACGGATATCGGGGCAGCCCCGGTTTGTCACTCCGGTGTCAGAAGGAAATTGGACGCTGACGACACCCTCTCCACGACGGCCAAGTTTGTCAGTCTAAATGTCAACGAGCGGCGCAGAGATGACACCCGATGACTTCCACAAGTCTGGGTTATTGATTCATTGGATATTGCCTCCGACGGCCGCGGCATACTACAGAGTAGACTTTGTTTGACTCCTCAGAGAGAGAAATCCTCAGTGTTCATTCATAGTACATGTGTAACTCTGAGCGTACACAAAGTATAGGGACGGAAACAGTTAATCCACTATTGATTATTCGATCGTTACTTGATGAAATTAATCAATTGAACAATTAATAGAATATTCCTGGAGGTTACTATATTCATTACAGTTTTTTTATGGCTGACAAATAGTGATGCGAATAGATTTAGTTTACAAGGACAACTGTTGCTTGGCTAAATTAATCAATTGAACAATTAATAGAATATTCCTGGAGGTTACTATTCAAGGACAACTGTTGCTTGTCTAATTTAAGCACCAATGTTTTCCGGACAATAATTTATCGTTAACAAAAGAAAATAAACACAACTATGAATTACTTAATTACTACTGGAAAGTACTCGATAACATAATAACTAAGAAGATGAGTTGCAACCCTAGAGTGCAATTCCCAAAATATATTCACAGATGACACGACTAAAACTTTGAAGGATGTGTATTTTAAGCATTGGAATGCGAACGTGCATGCGTGTGACTGTGCGTGTGCGTGCGTGTGACTGTGTGTGTGTGTGCGTGTGTGTGTGTGTGTACTAGTATGTGTATCTGGTCTTTAAATCAAGAGAATTATCATCCGGTTCTCGCTCTGTGCTACACTTTCTCATCCCTGAGAAACCCCAATACAACACTGAGAGAGAGAGAGAGAGACACAAACAGAAAGCAGCTCCACAGATGGAAGAGCAGAGAGAGAGAGAGAGAGAGGGGGGGGGGGGGGGGGGTTGTGAGGACGACGGGATGAAAGAAGAGAACGGACGAGGGATGACAAGTAAAGGAAACGAGGGAGGGAGAGGGAGAGAGAGAGGAAGAGAGAGAGAGGAAGAGAGAGGGGATCGAGTGAGGAGGAGAGATAACAGCAGAAGGGAGGCTGCAGCCAGCAAAACAGATGGAGGAGGCAAGGAGAAGGACACACACACACACACACACACACACACACACACACACACACACACACACACACACACACAAACACACAGTCACACACACACACACACACACACAGAGGTCCTTGTTTTAAAGGGAGCTGTCTGTCCGACATCTCAATAGAGGATGTTTTTGGGGGAGGAGGGGGAGGGGGAGGGTGTGAGAGAAGAAGCTGTGCAGATTGAAGCAAATAAAAATTCCTGTGGTCTTTTTGGAGGGGAGGGGGGGGGGGGTCGGGGGGCAGCAGGAGGGGGTCTTTAGAGAGGGGTCAATGGAGAGGAGGAGGAGGCGGTCAATAGACACATCAGGGGGAGCGTGTAGAATGGTGGGTGGAGGGACAGAGAGAGGGTGGATGTTTCTTTAATAGGGTCTAACAGGTTCCCAACCCTGTCTGGATTAGGGTCCACTTGAAAGTCTTGCCAAAGTGTTTGAGGCCCAGTCATCTGACCACTTATCACCACAGCCGTTGGGCTATTCTAAAGTATAGCAGATCTACAAGCTCTCTCTCCCCCTTCTATTGCTGGGTTTGCCTCACAAACATACAGAGCACTTCTAGCCTATCTGCCAATCCGCAGTCAGCCAATCAGGCGAGAGGTGATTGGGCTCCGCCTTTAAATATCACGGGCTCTGATCCTGTCAGTCTCTATTCAGCGTGTGACAAGCGACGCACCCCCCTCCCTCCCTCCCCCAACTCAACTACACGTTGAAAAGTCTGAGAAGGAAGGAGGTTTTTATCTGTGCTGCTCTACCACCAGTGTATAGTGTCCACGGGGGGGGGGGGGGTCGGGGGGGCTTTGGGTTCTCCCCATTAAAAGCGAATCTTATGCGTTAAATGTTAACTGAGTCTAATCGAGTGAGTCAATTTTATTCAATTAAACGTTTCGTAAAACAATAAAACTTGTTTTTTTCAGAAAACAAAGACACTGGTAGAATTGGCCTCAGGTCTTAATGCATTAATTCGGGCCTGGGAGTCGGACAACCCACTTCCTGTTCCTCCGGATAGATAGGACGTTCTTTATCTCCTTGTGAAACAAACAGATAAAAGTATGAACACGGTTATACCACAGCGCACAACGTAGAGATAACACCGCTCCGATGGGTCAAACTGTCGTTATCTATATTCTACGCAACATGCTTACATCTTACAGTTAATCGAATGAATCCCAATAGAGACAAAATAAATTCTTTTTTTTTTTTTTTTTTGTGTTACATAGGGGATTTTTTTAATCAAAAAGTATGCAATCGGCCCAGGCCGTAGCGTAACGGTCTGGGCACCGGACTGGTGATCCAGTCGCGGTGTGCCGCGGGTTCGACTCCCGGACCTGACACGGCCTTTACCGCATGTCATCCCCCCATCTCTCTCCCGTTTCCTGTCAGCCTACTTTCTATCCCTTAAAAAATCAATAAAGGCGTAAGCCGCAAAAAAATATCTTAAAAAAAAAAAAAAAAAGTATGCAATCTCATTTCTAAATTTGAGCAAGAATGGTGCAGCACTAGTTATGCTGTCCAATTCATTTTATAGTTACTCTTATGTTTTTGCTACACGAGAGAGACTTAACCCATTTAGGCCTGACGTAAAAAAAAAAAAAGAAAGTCTGCTCTGAAAGAATATATATTCAAAGATTTGTGCCGCATTTTCACGATTTTTCAAAAAAAGCAGACCTACAAGCAGTGGCGCGCTATGAGCTTGTAGGTCTGCTATTTTTCAATAGCCAAAGTATAACATAATGCTTAGTTAAAATACCAAAAGGGGTTCCCGTTCAGAATTACTTAATGAGTTTTAAGTCGAGCACTTTGATGTTTGTCTGTTTAAAGCCACAGTAGTTGGCTCCGTTGGCTCCAGGTGCCACATTTTGAGCAATCATTATCTAACACAATGCAGCACGTCTACCTATAATGGATTATCAATGAGAACACTTAGAAAGCCAATGCACTGCGTTGGTTACATCATGAACCTGAACCTGGAGGAGGTCTACTCCAGTCCACATACACTCACAACTACCCACACAGCCTCTGAGCACCAAACAGCACACAGCTGTGTTCATCTGTTCATCCTCCCACGCCCCAACCTGTCCTTAATACATTTAGGCCTGACGTCGAAATAAAAAAAACGTTTGCTCTGAAAGAATATATATTCAAAGATTTGTGCAGCATTTTTACGATTTTTCCTAAAATAGAAGACCTACAAGTTCATAGAGCTTGTAGATCTGCTATTTTTCAATAGCTAAAGTATAACATAAGTAAAACACCAAAAGTCTACAAAATCCTGACAAAAAAAACAATGTTTCTATGTCAGTAGTTCTCAAACATTTTCATGTCAAGGAACCCCAAATATTATATATGTAATTGGCCGCCGACCCCCATCTGAAAATATGTTATTCCAGGAACCCTCCAGGAGCAAACATTTGAGTTAAAAACGTTCACTCTGAAAGAATACAGTATATATATTCAAAGATTTGCGCCACATTTTCACGATTTTTCAAAAATAGCAGATCTACAAGCTCGTAGCGCGGCACAGAGAGCCACGCTACGAGCTTGTAGATCTGCTATTTTTGAAAAAGCTTGTAGATCTGCTATTTTTCAACAACACCAGAAGGGGACCACACTTCAAATTCCAAAGAAGCAAAAAGCTTTTGATAATTTTGCGTGACGCTGTACTTTATGATCAAAAGGTTTCTGCCTGACAGAACTCTTTAAACTGCTCTAATTAAGGAAGCCACGCTGAAGCGTTGTTGCACATCGATAGAGAAAATAGCAAGTCATCCATCCAATGTTCATCAATCTCTGCCCAATCATGATCATCCATTTCTGCTCAACAATCATCCAATCGGTTGCCTATTATTATGACACGCCCCCAGGTTCATGCCTGCTGCCCACATTGAGTGACACAACACACACAACATGCACAATTATTGTACATACTGTACAATGCGCACACACACACACACACACACACACACACACACACACACACACACACACACACACACACATTAGGGAGTCTCTGAAGGCAGCACTTCAGACAAGCACATTTACACAATAATCCTATTAGAGTGAAAGCATTCTCTCTCTCTCTCTCTCTCTCTCTCTGTCCCTGTAGTGTGGCTCAATACTCCCTCCATCTCTGATCTCTGTCTCTCTCTCTCTCTCTCTCTCTCTCTCTCCCCCTCTCCATCTCCCTTTCTACCTCCCTCTCCTGTCAATGCCAGTCAATAGCCTCTCTCCGTTCTCTCGTTCTAAACGCTGCAGGTCCGTGTGTGTTCAGAGGGTCCCCAACACAATGGGACCCTAACGAGCTGCGGCGACCGACTGGGGCGTCGTCAGGTGAGTTGGAAACACATGCTGAATAATATCGACATTCATTCACTTCTCCCTGGTTCTCTCCTCCGTCACTTTGTCACTCACACATCGTTCCCTCTCTCTCTCTGGAGTGAATGTCTACATCAGCGTTTGTCAGCCTGGGGTTCAGGGCAGGCTCCCCTTGGGGGAGGGCGGGCGGGGGCAGAGATCACAGGGGGGGGGGGGGGGGGGGGGGGTGTGAGGAGGCCATGTCTATTGGGAAGGAATAGAGAGTATATGCACATGCATCACTTTTCCATCGGGACAACCCCCATCCCCCTTCCCCCCCATCTAGAGTGGTAGAACATTGAGCAGCATGGGAGTGTTGGAGTTTGGAAACGCTCAGCCCATGCGTAGTGCGTACCACCTGTTTATTTTCTAAATTACACATAAAATGCAGGAAGCAGCAGGGCGTTGTGTTGTTGAAAACAAGCGCTTCCAAACTCCAACCAAAACTAATCACCTCCCAGGATCATACCTAAAAATATGGCCTGTCATTATTATGAAATAATAATCACAATTATTTTTGCACGTCCCCTTTTTTTTAGGGGCCTATCCCCTCCTATGCCCAGCTTTGTGTGTACCACGGAAATTATTTCATTGGCTGAGCACGGAATGTGATGTATGATGATGTATATGAAGTGTGATTTGTTTATGATTACATGTCGGTGTTCCTTTGTATATTTACATTATTTGTCATAACTGCCCTCCCTGTGCAATTTGTGATTACGAAGGCTAAAAGCCAAAGGCAAAACAGAAATACAAATAATTGTAACATTGAGTGAATAATAGCTTCAGATTAGCAGTGGGGGCTGTCCAGAACATCACACACACACACACACCGCTGCGTTTGCCATTTGATGATATTATTGCAGTGGTAACGTGACCCGCGGTTCAAGTTAGCGCTATATTTGGCATGTCTTCAAGTATAGTGCAGCATGGCGGTGGAGGGTTGTTCCAATACATCTGACAGCTAATGCCAGTGTTAACATATCCATTACGCACAGTCTCCCAGGGGACTCCGACACAGCGGTCCCCTCATATTAGTGCGTCTAGGCTTTAGAGCTACACTATATGTCTGCCAGGACAGCACGCTAATGCTTAAACCATTTTGGACGGGAACCCATTTTGGCGTTTTAAGCATTCCGTTTTACTTTAGCTTATTGAAAAATAGCAGATCTACAAGCTCATAGCGCTACGAGCTTGTAGGTCTGCTATTTTTGAAAAGTAGTGAAAATGTGCCGCAAATCTTTGAATATATATATTTCAGAGCAAACTTTTTAAACTAAAATATTAGCTTCTGGGGGGGGGGGGTCCCTGAAACTACATATTTTGAGATGGGGGTCCGTGGTCCAATAGAGATAATTCTGGGGGTCCTTGACATGAAAAAGGTTGAGCACCACTGACACAGAAACATGGGGTTTTTCAGAAAAATGTTAGGATTTAGAAGCCTTTTTCTCTCTTCGACCTCGGTCCAAAATGGGCTAATTTAGTCTGGCGTATACGATGTCAATGCAGTGGGTCACAATAGACCGTATCGCATGCCGGAAATAGCCTATCCACGAGCCCTGTACGAGTCCACGACGTGTGGAAATAGCCTATCCACAGGCCCTGTACGAGTCCACCACGTGTGGAAATAGCCTATCCACGAGCCCTGTACGAGTCCACCACATGTCGTGGCATGCTTTGGAGCTTTGTATACTTTGGCCAACGACGTTATTGATCAGACATACATTTTCAAGTGAAGGAAGGATTCCAATTTTATCCAATCATGGACAGAGAGAGGATACAGGATCAATTAAAATAATATAAATGGCACACTGATGATAACAGCAAGTAATGAGCACTGAGTATAGGCTAATTGGAACTGGAACATTAATTACACAATTCAATTTAAGCTGAACTAAAGTACTCTCTCCAGGATTGCTTTAAATTTGCAACCCGCCTGTTATTTGAATATGTATTTTCTGTGTATAAAGAGTTAGAGAGACAGCTGTTCCTGAACAAACTGATTTACTATCACAATATAGAGCGTTTTTAACAAAAAAATAAAAAACAACATGGTTCTCTTTTCGGGGGGGTCTCCTGCACATTAAAAACAGGTGCAAGTCTAGTTAGCAGGCATAGCCTTCAAAAAGAGAAATAAACCTTCCCCAAGGAAAGGACTGCACACTCGGGGAACAAAGACGGACAACTTACTGCATCACCAACCTATTTATTTGCACGACGCGCTTCGTCAGGTGCTATGCTACCCTGAGTGCAGTCCCTTCCTTGGAAGGTTTATATATATCTCTTTTTGAAATATATTATATATATAATTTGCAGTTCCTAGTGGCCAACAAAAAGGTTTGAGATTAACTACAGCACCTTTCAACGTTGCAATTTATAAGGTT
>NC_139701.1:40529087-40531587 GCF_964188405.1 Protomyctophum parallelum
GGAAGATATTTTGGATTTAAAACAGGTAATGCCTGAATCTGAGGGAAGAATCAATTTCAGTCGCCCCTTAAATATTAGGAGCCGTGGGAGCTATTAAGAGCTATCGGACAGTACTTAATAAGCCTTAATTACTTTGGCACATCTACAAGCTTTAGTTTGTCACGACAGTCACGACACGTTGTGAGCTTGACCGTATATATATCTGGCTGCCCTCATTCCCATTTTTCTCTAGAATGGCTGTGTGGCTATAGCCCAAAAATAGGGACGGGGGGAGAAAGTGGTCGAAAGTGGTCCTAGTGTGGCAGTCTGCGCGCCCCCGCCGCTAACGGGAGCGCGCCTCCATCCATCCCTGGCTGGGGGGAGGAGGAGGAGGAAGAGGAGGAGGAGGGCTGGAAGGGATGCTGCAAAAGAGTATTTCCTCTCTAGATAAACCCCCTCCCCAGTACACCTCCCTCTCTATCCATGATGGACGCATGCATGTATGAGCCATGTTAAATTGCCGGGTCATCAGGGGCGTGCATGCGTCCGTTCATTCCAGCACACACACACACACACACACACACACACACACACACACACCATGACCAAAAGAAGGAGGGCATTTAATTTTAAACCGACAGGTGCACCTTATTAAGAAGATGCAACAGCATGACCAACCAACCAACCATAACCAACACACTACTGTCAAACAAACCCCCACCAAAAAAAGCACCAACTTGATGGAAAGTAACATGTATTTATCCACCAGGGTGGAGGATAGATAGCGGGGGTCTGCTAGCTTTAGCCCCAACCAACCACAACCACCACACACACCACGGTGGAACCTCGTTGCTTTGGTCGCCTCCCTCCCTCACCTCACCTCCCTTCTATTCCCGTCTCTCTCTCTCTCTCTCCATCGAATATTCGCCACGAAAGAGCACGTTAAATGCGTGGGCTTCACTTACCTCTCTGCCATTGTTTCCACCAGCCAAAAAACGGTTCACGTCCTTTATGAATGGTATCCGTACTGCTGCACAACACGCTTCGGTCCCAGAACACTAGCGTCGTCAGCCGCCACCATGTCGCCCAATAATAATAGTAGCCTATACTACCGCCGGCCGTGGAACGGGTCGCTCGTGCCGTGGTGGCCGCAGTTCGACGCGTTGCCTCTCGGTTGTGACTCTCTCTCCTCCGTGTGGTTGAAGCTGAACCAACCAACCAACCAACCGGGAGCCGGGCTTGAAGGCTTCTGTTCTGCTCAGTTCTGTTCTGACACAGCGGCGCACGCAACGCGGCGCAGGCGGCCAGGCACGGCGCGGAGGTCACGCAGAAGGAGGTTACCCGTGGAATTCTGTAACCCTCCCGCTGTTGTTCTCTAGGGGGCGCTGTTTTGCGAGTTTGGCGGGTTCGATCTGTGGTCCTTGAGGGGGTTCCACTTCCATCATGTGGTCCCACTCCCCACTCCCCAGGCAGCTAAATGATGGAGAGAGAGAGAGAGAGAGAGAGAGAGAGAGAGAGAGAGAGAGAGAGAGTTAATTGGTAACCAAATGAACCCTTTTTTAGATCTTTAACTCTTGAGACTGAGAGCGTAAGCTCTTGAGAGTGTAAAATGAAACCAAATGGACCTTAATTACGGGTCCATTTGGTTTCATTTCATGCCGTCAACTTCTCAAGAGTTATTGTTAAACTAACATCTGCATTACTTAATTTACAAGAACACAAGTGCAGATAAAGAATGTAGAAGAATTGTTATTTTGATCATTATTAAAACATTTAAAAAATTGTCATTCTTTAATCTTTAGGGCTGGATGGATTTATGCTGAATGAATTGTGCCATACATTTCATAGTTTGTGCTGTATCATTTTTGAGATCTTTATATGTTTATATATGAGCAGCGTCGCAGCGAGCTTCCTACTGGCTGGTCTGGTGCGGCGGTGCGGCCTCTTGGCCAAGACAGGCCCTTAGAGTATATATACTCTATGGACAGGCCCCGTAATTACAGTACTTAAGTAACACAAAAGACAACAAAACATAACAATTTATATAAAAAATATCAAAATAGCATGATTTCAAGTCAACGACACAAATTAGAGCACAAAAGCACTAAAAGAATAGGACCATTGGACCCCAAAAATGGGGGGTGCACGTAGGCTACACTGCAAGGCTCAGCCAACATATTCCGCTGTAAATGTGTAATATCACACTGCCTGTAGGCTGCAGCTTCGGAAACCAGACGTTTGTATTTCCAGGAACAGTGCCTGTAAACTCAGGACTGCCTCCCGCGGTCACCGGCCCGGCCTGACGTCACACGATGCCATGCCATCAGTAGCCTGAGCTCGCCTCGAGGTGCCATCATTGCCATGCATCAGCATCAGGCATTTAGATTAATTCATACATTTATTTATTTACTTTCGTATTTATTTAAAAACCGCAACACAATCAAACTCCTGCGAAAGTGAAAATGTATGACATTTTCAACACACACACACACACACACACACACACACACACACACACACA
>NC_139701.1:40536587-40559087 GCF_964188405.1 Protomyctophum parallelum
TCACTACTGTGTTTTGATGTTCCACAGTCCTCTACATCAGCGTGTGTTTTGATGTGTTCAGTTTTGTTTTCATCTTGATCATTTTTCACTGCTAGTAAAGTCAATGTTGACTCATCAGACAGACTCATTTGGTGTTTGAAGTACTGTAGCTCCACCGGTTTCATCAGTGGAGGCTCTGTTTCCTCTGCTTTACAGACAGGATGCTGCAGGAAGTCTAGAGTATGAAAAGAAAAAAATAATATGGCTGTGTGTTGCAAATAGTAGCACAATACTGAGTTCACAATTCAACATAGGCTACTGCAATATATTGTGATATTGTTAAGGCAATATATTGTAGTTTTATTATTTTGAATCTAACTGTCATTATGCAAATTTGATCTGCTGTGGACTATTCACAGATGCAGTCATATTATTGCATACACAGTCATAAAATGCCCCCACGGTTACATTCACTATACCAAATTGTCCCGTTAAAATAACACTTCACTTTCAAGGCTTCATGGGGTGTGTAATTGATAGAAAACATATTTTTGTGTCTATGTCAAAAAAAAAGAAAACCCTCAAAATAAATGATGATAAAAAAAAGAAAACATACTTTTTGGGGGGAATTACTCCTTTAAAGGAGAATTCCATACTAAAAGGCTTTCTTACCTTTCTTTGTAGTTGTTACGTCCCCACCAAAGAGGTCCAGGTGTTATTTTGTGCAAAAGCTCCTTATTGGCTATTTCCCCTACCATAAGCCCTAAATGAATTGCATTGAATTGAATGGGAATTGAATGCGGCTATGGGGTGTTGTGCTATATTCGCTTATTTCCATTGTTCAAAATTATAATTTCTTTGTATATATCCTCTCTTCATAATGTAAATAATATCCCAAGCGGCACACTTTACTACTTCTTTCGATGGAAATAAGCGAACTAGCATAACACCCCATAGCCCCATTCAATTCCCATTCAATGCAATGCAATTCATTGAGGGCTTATGGTAGGGAAAATAGCCAATAAGGAGTTTTTGCACAAAAAAACACCTGGACCTCTTTGGTGGGGACGTAACAACTACAAAGAAAGGTAAGAAAGATAAGAAAGCATTATAGCATGGAATTCTCCTTTAACAGTTTCCGTGCCGCGAATGGATTACTCCAGGTTAATGTCGCTGCCGTATCGGACATACCCGCCTTTTGTTTTATGTGTTTAATCCGCCGTAATGTAATGAATCAAAAGAAAATCCGTCTTCGTCGCGGAGTATGAGACTGGATGGCTTCGCTGTGATGACGAAACCGGAAATCGTCACATGCTGTGGGCTGCTAGGGCTTCTGGGAAATTGAGGCCAATGGAAATGCATTGGGTGCAACGCCTCATTGAGACGAGTCTTGTGTGCGTCTTCCGGGTGCATCCGGGTGCGGATGCGACACTCGGATCATAACAAACCACGGGACCTTTTTTCGCTGGATTTTCGCGGATTAAAAGCCCAAATAATCAGCGTATGCTCTAAAGGTAATACAACAATCTCGGCAGTGAAAGGGGGTTGATTAAAATGCGTGTTAAACGTAAAAAACAGTCAAACTGTTAAGGCAAGCCCAATTACAGACAGGCTCTTTGAAAATAGCCAATCCACAAGCTTTCAATGCATCACAATGCAACAAGTTGTCAGCTGGTAGATCTGCTCTTTTCAACATGCTTTGAAAAATTCAGATTTCTTTCTAAAACACACATCTAATAAATAAACAGATTAAACCAAAATAAAGAATGAAAGGCTAATTAAACTTACTGTTGTTAGGGGAGTGCTGGTCTGGGTCTGGAGAGTTCATCTGGACGCCACACACTGGACTAAAATTAAATTATTAATAATAATCACGTCATTATAATTACATTACATTGGTGTGACATTCAGATGAGTTTACTAGAGTCTGACTAATACCATATTTCTTTGTTCCAATGCTGATATAGATTTTGAACAGTCTCAGACCACCTGATGTAAAATGTAATTTCACAAAATCTGCACCATGTTATCAGACATTGAAACACATCTTGATGATGTCATCAAGATGTGTTTCACCATGTTACTGACAGCTCTAAGGTATATTAATGACATAGTAAAATCTTGAAAATGAGTGGAATGCCCCTTTAAGTTGTCTGGCCATGGCAAAGGAGTGTTAGGTGATTTTGAATGACCAATTAGTTATAAACTTTTAATTAAGCAGGCTGACAATAGATTCAATATTGTTTTGCTCTTACCTTGTAAATTATTTATTTTGTTTTCTCCTTTTAGGCATTATTTTTTCTACCACATTTTCCCCATTCATTTATTCTACCTCTCTTCTTTATTCACATACTATACAATAGCCTACATTTGCTCTAGTCTTGTCTTGTATAATCATTGCGATTTAGCCAATACCCCCTTATTAATAAAACAACTCATATTGTCTCATTATAAGACAAGTGTCGGTGACTCCTATAGTCAAATGAAATTTACATTTTTGAATTCCTATTACGACTTTACATCGATCAAATAATGCTGATTGCTGTTGTTAAGTGCACACATATGCACACATGGCATCAACGCAAGGTGTGGTGTGCTGGCACACCATACACTCTCTAATCATACTTTATCATTTGTTTACATTTGTTTACGGTTCACTAATGTTATTGTCTTTCTTCTGTTGTAGCATGTAACACTTTGTAACAGGCTCCAACCAAAACAGAGAATAGAGTGAACCGGCCAAGCCTTACCATGCTTTTGCGGTTGCTGCGGGATCCTTCTCTGGAGTGGAGAATCTGCCTTAGTTCTTTGGACTATCCTGTTCTTCACGTCGAAAACTGTGGAGGAAAACTCAACATGGGAGTTGAAGACGCATCACATTATAAGATAGAAAGAAGTGTAATACATGAGCTCAATAAACATTCAGGGTGGTGGTACCGTAGTTCTCTGGAGAAAACGGAGCGATAGAGAGCCTATAGTTCTCCAGAGATAAGGGAGGAATGTGCTTGTGTCTTGGGGGTTGTCTGTAACAACTTACCAAGGTCAAAGACGAGACATGAAAATGTGTTGTCCGGAGGTCAAGAAAAAAAGAAACACATAAATGTGTAAATACACGTATTTTGACACAAAAGTATTTGTAGTGCAAACTTTGTACTTTAAAGTCTCAAACAGTCATTAAGTATAACTAAAATAAACAAGTGAAGACTCTTGTTCTAGTGTTTACAGCAACACATCAATGCTCCATCAATGTCATTCTCCGAGGTAAAAAAGAAAAGAAGAAATGCCATGTTGAAGCCTATTACGTTATTAATTTTGTTCATCATGTGGTAGTAGGCTATATGTGTCATAACAAAGAGGACCTACTGAAGACTAAATCTCCATGCAGAGCTTGTAGATTGGCTATTTTCAAATGGCTCATGGTTAGAACATTATAGTCAAAATATAGAAGATATTACAAGTGAAAGTTCCTCTGTCAATTTATATATATATATATATATATATATATATATACAGTATATATAATACACACACGCTGTAGCAAAACAAGTTTTTCAGAAAATTATGATTTCTAAGGCCTTTAGTTGGGCAGAAACCTCTTATCTCCATATTCTAACTTTTTTAGAATCTGCAGAACAATTCAATAGGAAGAGCTTTTATTAGCTGCTGTAAAATGAGTTGCCCAGCTTGGGACATAAATAAACATGACCTTGACCTTAACTATTCACTTGAGTAAAAGTACACAAACTGTATTGGCATCAACATGTACATAAAGTAACAAAAGTAGTCATTATGCAGTAGGTCTCATATCAGACATTTTCAAATTTTGTATAAAATCATTTAGAAAAAGCAGAGCAGATCTAAGATCACACCGTGCCGCGGCGCATCGTGAGCTTGTAGGTCGCCACGATGCATATTGTGAGCTTGTAGGTCGGCTATTTTCAAATTGTCAAAGAAAAAAGCAACTATAGTAACTTAAGGCTGCATGATCACACACACATTTGAATGTTTGTAATTGTTTGGAGGGTCTCTGGCACAAAATGTTTTCAGATGAGGGTCTGTGGCCAAATTAATTTGGGGCTCCTTAAAGACTTTCCTATTATGGCTAAAGAACGCTTCCGTGTAATTGGGCTACTATATGGCCATGCTTGTCCTTCAATGCAGAACATAATATGTAACAACTTTTAAATGCTGTTGTTGTGCGAAGGCCATATTATGGCCTTCGCACAACAACAGCAATTAAAAGTTGTTCCAACACAGTATGTTTCCTTTGTGAATGATGTACTTTAGATTATTGAATTCAAGCGGGCGGGCAAATATCTCTTCCTTATACCTTTTCATATATGACCTTTTCCATGTATGTAAAGGTATGAAATAATGAAACCGCTGTGCCGTGGCGAACGGAAGGTTTAATTATGTGAGTCAGACTCATTCACAATTTCACATATAAAGAAGCCAGCGAACCTGAGTCCTTATGCAAAGAAGATCCGATGCCAGACTCTGCAGAGGCGGTGAGAGAGAAGCAGCTGATATGTGTCTCTCTCTATAGACTTCAGCTGGCATCTTTGTTTTTTTCCCCCCGAGCGTACATTCAACTAAGGAATCTACAGCACTCAGCCTGGACGCACACGCGCGCGCGCACACATGCAGACACACACACTTCGAAGGTCGAATGCTCCACGCGGCGTGCCTCTCTCTCTCTCTCTCTCTCTCTCTCTCTCTCTCTCTCTCTCTCTCTCTCTCTCTCTCTCTCTCTCTCTCTCTCTCTCTCTCTCTCTCTCTCTCTCTCTCTCTCTGCTGCAGCTCCATTCATTCATCCATCCAGACGACGGCATCTCCTCCTGTCCCACTATACCACCAAGAAACAACAACCTGACGGACTGGCGGTAGGTGACGTGTGTTTGTTGCTGTGTGTGCGGGTCCAGGCACTCTCCATGGTGCTGTGATGTGTTTATTATGTGCCGGTTGTAGGAGCTATCCATGGTGCTTGTCAAACTATAGCTGCGTATTTCCCGTGTTAGAATGGAGCTTGTGTTATGGAAACTTTTCGTTGCTGTCGGGGCAGAGTTCATTATGTAGCCTATAGTTCATATCTTAACTTTTTTTTTAAATTAATTTCCTGCTTGATCATATATACTAGGTTAATATACTACAGCGTCACACAAAAAGTAGCCGATCTATAGCTTTGTAGATCAGAGACGACAGGCTATATGTTATTACAACTGTCGATTGATCGATTGATTACTTTCAGTTTGCACCAAAAAAAAGCACAGGGGATTACAGTTTAATTGGTAACCTATTCTCCTCAAATAATTCCTCAAAGCCATGCAGTATACCAGTGTGAGCATACTGTTAGTATTAATGTATTCAACCAATCAAAAACGGTCTCATAATGGTTGAAGACAAATCCCCACACATGACTTGGGTTATAGACATCTGTTTACTTGCAACTTAAATCGTTACCAAACCTAGCAAGTTTATTTTGTTTCGGTGTTCAGGTAACACTTCAAATACTTGCCTATATTTATAATAATATCAGTTGTTAAAGTTACAGCAATTGGAACATCATTGTTTGAGGCTACTAATGGCCTTTTACTGAACTTTTTAGAGAGCCAAGTTGTCAACCTTGCAATAGTGAACGATCATTTGGTTTGGCTGATTACAGATATTGGCCAATTGTGGAAATTAAATAAAGTTATGTATAAATTAGGCGCCAAGAGATTAGAATAATAACTTTGGAATAATGAACACGTTGAATGTGAACACAGTTCACCTTGATATATCTTTATACTCTCTGCTTTCCTACTGTCTGTCTCTCCTACACTGTCTCCCTCTCAGCTTTCCTATACTGTCTGTCTCTCAGCTGTCCTACTGTCTGTCTCTCCTACACTGTCCCTCTTAGCTTCCCTATACTGTCTGTCTCTCCTACACTGTCCCTCTCAGCTTTCCTATACTGTCTGTCTCTCCTACACTGTCTCCATCTCAGCTGTCCTACTGTCTGTCTCTCCTTCACTGTCTCCCTCTCAGCTGTCCTACTGTCTGTCTCTCCTACACTGTCTCCCTCTCAGCTTTCCTATACTGTCTGTCTCTCCTACACTGTCTCCCTCTCAGCTTTCCTATACTGTCTGTCTCTCCTACACTGTCTCCCTCTCAGCTTTCCTATACTGTCTGTCTCTCCTACACTGTCTCCCTCTCAGCTTTCCTATACTGTCTGTCTCTCCTACACTGTCTGTCTCTCAGCTGTCCTACTGTCTGTCTCTCCTACACTGTCTCCCTCTCAGCTTTCCTACTATCTGTCTCTCCTACACTGTCTGTCTCTCAGCTTTCCTACTGTCTGTCTCTCCTACACTGTCTCCCTCTCAGCTTTCCTACTGTCTGTCTCTCAGCTGTCCTACTGTCTGTCTCTCCTACACTGTCTCCCTCTCAGCTGTCCTATACTGTCTGTCTCTCCTACACTGTCTCCCTCTCAGCTGTCCTGCTGTCTGTCTCTCCTCACTGTCTCCCTCTCAGCTTTCCTACTGTCTGTCTCTCCTAGACTGTCTCCCTCTCAGCTGTCCTACTGTCTGTCTCTCCTACACTGTCTCCCTCTCAGCTGTCCTACTGTCTGTCTCTCCTACACTGTCTCCCTCTCAGCTTTCCTACTGTCTGTCTCTCCTACACTGTCTCCCTCTCAGCTTTCCTACTGTCTGTCTCTCCTACACTGTCTCCCTCTCAGCTTTCCTACTGTCTGTCTCTCAGCTTTCCTACTGTCTGTCTCTCCTACACTGTCTCCCTCTCAGCTTCCCTACTGTCTGTCTCTCCTACACTGTCTCCCTCTCAGCTTTCCTACTGTCTGTCTCTCAGCTGTCCTACTGTCTGTCTCTCCTACACTGTCTCCCTCTCAGCTTCCCTATACTGCCTGACTGTCTCTCCAGTCTCCTATATGCTCTTAGTTAATGTGCCGTAGCATGGCTCCTCATGGAAGAGCCCATGTCTTATTCATACACTCTCCTCTGCATTGCTCTCATGTTTCTGTGTCAGCAATGTTCCGATTCATGTCATTTCCTGAGTATATACTCAACAACCGTACAGCGGACTGACCTCATGCCTCCTTCTATGCATGAGGAGTCCAAGCTGCTTCTTTTCACCTGACAGAGGGGAATTTCCCCGGCCGGATGTAGCGTGTGGAAGGGACACGTTATTCCGACCAGTTCCTTTCCCCTCCATCAGGCGCCCCGGCTGGCCAGGGGGAGGTAGTTTAGAGACCAGTTCCTTTCCCCTCCATCAGGCGCCCCGGCTGGCCAGGGGGAGGTAGTTTAGAGACCAGTTCCTTTCCCCTCCATCAGGCGCCCCGGCTGGCCAGGGGGAGGTAGTTTAGAGACCAGTTCCTTTCCCCTCCATCAGGCGCCCCGGCTGGCCAGGGGGAGGTAGTTTAGAGACCAGGATTACTGCATGTTTTTGTGAGGGTACCTACCCTAGGGGACACGGGGAGAACATGCAAACTCCACACAGAAAGGCCCTTTCGCCAACCCCCGCCTCGGGTATGGGCACTGATGACGCAGAAGAGGGAACACGCCCCCAGTGCCCACAGCGTCCCCAGCGGGAATCGAACCCAGGACCTTCTAGCTGTGAGGCGACAGCACTACCAACTGTGCCACCGTGCCCCTTGTGTAGATTGGCTATTTCAACGATTAAAAAAAAAGATTTTCAAAATAGTTTAGGGATAAAGGGTTTAAAACTGAAAATGTGTTGTTTTGGGTTGAGGAGAGGTGATGACATGCTGTGTGTGTTCCACATACAGATGGGCTGGATAGCAGACAACAGTACCTTCCACTCCACTATCACTGAGACGGCAGACCTTACCGTAGCTGTCATCTACTCTGTCTTCGGTGAGTGCAGCCTCACACACACACACACACACACACACACACACACACACACACACTGTGGTTGGGGCACGGCTGTAGAATTGTCAAATCGCGGAAATGTATGTGCGCTTTAAGATGTATTAAATCTATGGCTGTCATATGTTAAATGAATAAATTGAATTGGTGTGATTCATCTCAATGAATCACCATCTATGGCCAAGTACTGTACATACACTATACCGTATTGATTCGGGGGACCTTGACAAGAAAAATGTTTGAGAACGACTGCATGAGGCCACTGACCTCCATAACGTTTACAGTGTACACTGTCAGAGTTACAGACGCTGAATGCATAGTTGATCCCCTGGTTGTACGGCTGTATACAGCCAGGGGTACAGCACAGAGAAACCCAACAGCTGTACAGCCAGGGGTAAAGCACAGAGAAACCCAACAGCTGTACAGCCAGGGGTACAGCACAGAGAAACCCAACAGCTGTACAGCCAGGGGTACAGCACAGAGAAACCCAACAGCTGTACAGCCAGGGGTAAAGCAAAGAGAAACCCAACAGCTGTACAGCCAGGGGTAAAGCAAAGAGAAACCCAACAGCTGTACAGCCAGGGGTAAAGCAAAGAGAAACCCAACAGCTGTACAGCCAGGGGTAAAGCACAGAGAAACCCAACAGCTGTACAGCCAGGGGTAAAGCAAAGAGAAACCCAACAGCTGTACAGCCAGGGGTAAAGCACAGAGAAACCCAACAGCTGTACAGCCAGGGGTAAAGCACAGAGAAACCCAACAGCTGTACAGCCAGGGGTAAAGCACAGAGAAACCCAACAGCTGTACAGCCAGGGGTAAAGCACAGAGAAACCCAACAGCTCTACAGCCAGGGGTAAAGCAAAGTGAAGCCGTTTGTGAAACAAGCTTCTAAATTATCTAGACTGAAACCTTTTACTTGTACTTTTTGTGGTAAAAGCACTCAAACTTTCTTTCTACTGTACTTGTAAAACTTTGACGATAGAGTTGATTCAGATTCTGGAACCCCCTCAAGGACGCCACTCTGAGAAGCACTGGTGTAGTGGAGTCTGTAGACGTCACAATGTACCCTAGCGTCATTTCAAGGTGGCTAGCCGTGCGCTAATGAAAGCCTGCATGCACCCGTCGTCCCTGACTGACAAACAATGAATGACATGAACTCTGAATGCTGCCAAGAATAAAAAGTTTTCCACAGCTGTCGCAACAATGACATCAGACAGTGAGTGACATTGGTATATATACGATCAGACCAGCATAAGAAGCAAGAGCTGAGGAAGAGGTGGGTTTAGAGCACACACACACAAACACATGCACGCGCTCGCGCTCGCGCACACACACACACACACACACACACACACACACACACACTTCACCAATCAAAGCCCACATAGAGCCAGTCCGACCTCAAGGTCGTAGTAACTTGAACAGTAAGTCGTGTGTCTCCCCCCCCCCCCCCCCCCCCCCCTCCGCATATGAAGGCTGTACAGTGGATTTACTTTCAGGATAATTGGTGTTTTTTTTATATAGGAGCCTACACTAGAATATGGCCAACATTTCAGAAAGCAGTTGAGTTGAATGAGGCTCCCAATGTCCCTTTAATGCTGACTGTAAGCGCCCTCGAATTATGAAATAATGAGAAGTGGATGGTCTCAACGGGTGTAGTTTATTTGTCTTCAGCACAGAAGATGTTCCCTGGTACACCGTGAAAACTACAAAAATAGAATATAAATACTATTACAATCATGACATTTTCTCATAGTCTTCAACAACAATAAAATCTGTGCATTACATATCACTTTCAATAGTACAATAAATAAAATGGTGAAGTTACGTAATTAATGCAGTGATATACGACAACTCAAACATTTCAAGAGTAGACCAATAAATTACCAAGAATGTACCATAAGTCCATAACAGAGATATATCAAACGAACCATCAACCCACAATACAATTAATTAGACCTAAAGTAAATGAATGAACCCAAAACAGAACAAACAAATCATATACCTCGCTCCGCTAATCGAGGGGCTAGGGGTTGAATCGAATGCCACCTTGAACTTCATACCAACAATCTTGGGATGATACTTGGCACATCGGACACAGCAAAAGCAGGCACTGTAAACAATATAAACGGCTTTACATTATATACTGAATCTACAAGCTGTATAGGCCTACTGGATCTACAAAACTACATACTGAATCTACAAAACCACATACTGAATCTACAAAACCACATACTGAATCTACAAAACCACATACTGAATCTACAAAACATTTCAACAATATCAAATCAACTGGGTTAAACATGAAGTTGCAAACAAACAAGTCTCATACCAAGTGGCTCTGCTGCCTCAAACATGCTGTGTCTCACTGTGTCACTCTGGCTGAGTGTCTCTGAGGTGAGTGAAGCCAACATGCTTCAGCTATATATGCACTCTAACAGGAAGTTTCACAATAAAGGTATCCTAAGTCTACAGGAAGTGTCAAAATAAGACAACACAAATAAACAAAGAAAAATAACAAACTTCAAAAGTAAAGACCTGACTTAAGTTAAAAGAACCAACTGACACTGGCAGTTACACTCCCACCAATCAGGTTATGCCAAACAAACATAACATGATTTAAAACATAGTTTCCCAAAGTCAAAAGGTGAGGAAAGATCTTACATTAATAAACAATACTCTAATCTTGTCAGTCTTTCAGGTGGGTGCTTTTCTTCTTGCCAAGGAGCCAAAGTTAATGCTGTAGTTAGCCAAGATATGTCTGTAATGGCAGGGACTTAAGGGTTTGTTGCTCATAGACTGTTGGGTTTTCCTGGGATTGGGGAGGACCGGGGCATGTGGCTTCAAACGGAACAGGAGGGATGATGGTGAGGCTCTTCATCTTAGCCGGTGGGAGAGCAGGACGGCTCCCCTCATCAATGGCTCCCGATCCACAAGGCTCTTTGGGCGATTCAGTTTCTTCTCTCACTGGTTTCTTCTTCTGCTGCTCCAGTCTATGTTTAACCATGAGGGCAGCTCTACCCACAAAACTGCTGCTCTTGGTCAACACCTCAGGGGTGCCCAAGTCACTCTCCTGCTCTTTTGACTGCTGTGAGCTGTCCTTTACCTTCACATTCAATTTCTGCCTGTCGCTGAGAAGCTGCACAGAGTTAACATCTTGTGATACATAGCTGTTCTTATTTGCATCTCTCTTTTCATTAAGGTCTGGTTCTAAGACAGTCATCACCACATTGGTAGATGGAGTCTGCATTTGATTTACTGGGATCTGATTTACACATCTCTGGTTCTCCTGATCAGTAGGGTTGTCTGTGGAAGTGGACTCTGCTGCCATTTCTCCCACAGTCACATTTTCTCCAACAATCTCCTGACCTTTAGGGTTATGTGTGGAAGTGGACTCCTTTGCCCTCTCTCCCACCGTCTCCGTTTCTCCCACCGGTCTCTTATCCTTTTCTTTACTTTCGTGTCTCCTCTCAACCGTGGTTACCAGGCATTTGTCCACCAGCTCGCACAGCTCTGTGGTCAAGATGCTAGAGGCGTCCATTTTCATACCGATTACTGTAGAAGCAGTGCAGTTAAGTTGAATGGATTGATAAATCTCACTTGTTGCATTATGTTTATTGTGAATACTTTGTTTCATCTCGTGAAGTTCCTCTTCCGAACAAAGTGTCCTTAAAGCTCTTCGAACATTTTTTCCTGTTTGCAACCAGGATGCCATTGCCTCAATGAATGCCTTTTCAAGTTTCTTCTGTGTTTTAACTATAGTCTCTTCAGAACTCATTAGTTGCTGCATTTTGACTGCCATTTTATCTGCACTTGACATTTGCCTGGGTCTATGCTGTTTGATCACTTATGATACTTTGGGGTATATTTAGTCTGGGTTTTTACAATTTACTTAAACCATTAACGAAGCCCCACAGACTACCACTTTAACACCCAAAGGAATTCTATCAAACAAAACGAACCAAACCAATACAATCAGATTATACAAATGTCTAATTTAGTTTTCCCATATATAAATGCAGCATGAACTGAATAGTTCTAAATTTGACATTAAATGCATTAGCCTTCAAATCAATCGCTTCATATCAGATAATAGCCTACACTTGTTCTCATTTTTTTTCCTTTTAACATTTTATATTTTTTTGTTTCCTTTTTCTAATTTTCTAATTTTTTAATGTCGGTTTTGCAACCTAATGTCCTTGCTTCAGTCCAAGATGAGATGGAGGCTACCTGTTAGAAGTCCTCTCACTGCATAGGTTACTGTGGTGTGACGATGACAAACTTGTGGCTATGGGCTGGTGACTTGAAGAAGCACTGGGTGGCTGTAGGTGAGATGGGTCGACGTTGAGTTGTCTCCAGCGTCGAGTTTTCACTGTAAGCGCCCTCGAATTATGAAATAATGAGAAGTGGATGGTCTCAACGGGTGTAGTTTATTTGTCTTCAGCACAGAAGATGTTCCCTGGTACACCGTGAAAACTACAAAAATAGAATATAAATACTATTACAATCATGACATTTTCTCATAGTCTTCAACAACAATAAAATCTGTGCATTACATATCACTTTCAATAGTACAATAAATAAAATGGTTAAGTTACGTAATTAATGCAGTGATATACGACAACTCAAACATTTCAAGAGTAGACCAATAAATTACCAAGAATGTACCATAAGTCCATAACAGAGATATATCAAACGAACCATCAACCCACAATACAATTAATTAGACCTAAAGTAAATGAATGAACCCAAAACAGAACAAACAAATCATATACCTCGCTCCGCTAATCGAGGGGCTAGGGGTTGAATCGAATGCCACCTTGAACTTCATACCAACAATCTTGGGATAACGATACTTGGCACATCGGACACAGCAAAAGCAGGCACTGTAAACAATATAAACGGCTTTACATTATATACTGAATCTACAAGCTGTATACTGGATCTACAAAACTACATACTGAATCTACAAAACCACATACTGAATCTACAAAACCACATACTGAATCTACAAAACCACATACTGAATCTACAAAACATTTCAACAATATCAAATCAACTGGGTTAAACATGAAGTTGCAAACAAACAAGTCTCATACCAAGTGGCTCTGCTGCCTCAAACATGCTGTGTCTCACTGTGTCACTCTGGCTGAGTGTCTCTGAGGTGAGTGAAGCCAACATGCTTCAGCTATATATGCACTCTAACAGGAAGTTTCACAATAAAGGTATCCTAAGTCTACAGGAAGTGTCAAAATAAGACAACACAAATAAACAAAGAAAAATAACAAACTTCAAAAGTAAAGACCTGACTTAAGTTAAAAGAACCAACTGACACTGGCAGTTACACTCCCACCAATCAGGTTATGCCAAACAAACATAACATGATTTAAAACATAGTTTCCCAAAGTCAAAAGGTGAGGAAAGATCTTACATTAATAAACAATACTCTAATCTTGTCAGTCTTTCAGGTGGGTGCTTTTCTTCTTGCCAAGGAGCCAAAGTTAATGCTGTAGTTAGCCAAGATATGTCTGTAATGGCAGGGACTTAAGGGTTTGTTGCTCATAGACTGTTGGGTTTTCCTGGGATTGGGGAGGACCGGGGCATGTGGCTTCAAACGGAACAGGAGGGATGATGGTGAGGCTCTTCATCTTAGCCGGTGGGAGAGCAGGACGGCTCCCCTCATCAATGGCTCCCGATCCACAAGGCTCTTTGGGCGATTCAGTTTCTTCTCTCACTGGTTTCTTCTTCTGCTGCTCCAGTCTATGTTTAACCATGAGGGCAGCTCTACCCACAAAACTGCTGCTCTTGGTCAACACCTCAGGGGTGCCCAAGTCACTCTCCTGCTCTTTTGACTGCTGTGAGCTGTCCTTTACCTTCACATTCAATTTCTGCCTGTCGCTGAGAAGCTGCACAGAGTTAACATCTTGTGATACATAGCTGTTCTTATTTGCATCTCTCTTTTCATTAAGGTCTGGTTCTAAGACAGTCATCACCACATTGGTAGATGGAGTCTGCATTTGATTTACTGGGATCTGATTTACACATCTCTGGTTCTCCTGATCAGTAGGGTTGTCTGTGGAAGTGGACTCTGCTGCCATTTCTCCCACAGTCACATTTTCTCCAACAATCTCCTGACCTTTAGGGTTATGTGTGGAAGTGGACTCCTTTGCCCTCTCTCCCACCGTCTCCGTTTCTCCCACCGGTCTCTTATCCTTTTCTTTACTTTCGTGTCTCCTCTCAACCGTGGTTACCAGGCATTTGTCCACCAGCTCGCACAGCTCTGTGGTCAAGATGCTAGAGGCGTCCATTTTCATACCGATTACTGTAGAAGCAGTGCAGTTAAGTTGAATGGATTGATAAATCTCACTTGTTGCATTATGTTTATTGTGAATACTTTGTTTCATCTCGTGAAGTTCCTCTTCCGAACAAAGTGTCCTTAAAGCTCTTCGAACATTTTTTCCTGTTTGCAACCAGGATGCCATTGCCTCAATGAATGCCTTTTCAAGTTTCTTCTGTGTTTTAACTATAGTCTCTTCAGAACTCATTAGTTGCTGCATTTTGACTGCCATTTTATCTGCACTTGACATTTGCCTGGGTCTATGCTGTTTGATCACTTATGATACTTTGGGGTATATTTAGTCTGGGTTTTTACAATTTACTTAAACCATTAACGAAGCCCCACAGACTACCACTTTAACACCCAAAGGAATTCTATCAAACAAAACGAACCAAACCAATACAATCAGATTATACAAATGTCTAATTTAGTTTTCCCATATATAAATGCAGCATGAACTGAATAGTTCTAAATTTGACATTAAATGCATTAGCCTTCAAATCAATCGCTTCATATCAGATAATAGCCTACACTTGTTCTCATTTTTTTTCCTTTTAACATTTTATATTTTTTTGTTTCCTTTTTCTAATTTTCTAATTTTTTAATGTCGGTTTTGCAACCTAATGTCCTTGCTTCAGTCCAAGATGAGATGGAGGCTACCTGTTAGAAGTCCTCTCACTGCATAGGTTACTGTGGTGTGACGATGACAAACTTGTGGCTATGGGCTGGTGACTTGAAGAAGCACTGGGTGGCTGTAGGTGAGATGGGTCGACGTTGAGTTGTCTCCAGCGTCGAGTTTTCACTGTAAGCGCCCTCGAATTATGAAATAATGAGAAGTGGATGGTCTCAACGGGTGTAGTTTATTTGTCTTCAGCACAGAAGATGTTCCCTGGTACACCGTGAAAACTACAAAAATAGAATATAAATACTATTACAATCATGACATTTTCTCATAGTCTTCAACAACAATAAAATCTGTGCATTACATATCACTTTCAATAGTACAATAAATAAAATGGTTAAGTTACGTAATTAATGCAGTGATATACGACAACTCAAACATTTCAAGAGTAGACCAATAAATTACCAAGAATGTACCATAAGTCCATAACAGAGATATATCAAACGAACCATCAACCCACAATACAATTAATTAGACCTAAAGTAAATGAATGAACCCAAAACAGAACAAACAAATCATATACCTCGCTCCGCTAATCGAGGGGCTAGGGGTTGAATCGAATGCCACCTTGAACTTCATACCAACAATCTTGGGATAACGATACTTGGCACATCGGACACAGCAAAAGCAGGCACTGTAAACAATATAAACGGCTTTACATTATATACTGAATCTACAAGCTGTATACTGGATCTACAAAACTACATACTGAATCTACAAAACCACATACTGAATCTACAAAACCACATACTGAATCTACAAAACCACATACTGAATCTACAAAACATTTCAACAATATCAAATCAACTGGGTTAAACATGAAGTTGCAAACAAACAAGTCTCATACCAAGTGGCTCTGCTGCCTCAAACATGCTGTGTCTCACTGTGTCACTCTGGCTGAGTGTCTCTGAGGTGAGTGAAGCCAACATGCTTCAGCTATATATGCACTCTAACAGGAAGTTTCACAATAAAGGTATCCTAAGTCTACAGGAAGTGTCAAAATAAGACAACACAAATAAACAAAGAAAAATAACAAACTTCAAAAGTAAAGACCTGACTTAAGTTAAAAGAACCAACTGACACTGGCAGTTACACTGACTGACAGACATTCGGGATTCCCCGTCAAATTCAACACGGACACGTTATGTTTACCTGTCCATTATCCTGGAACCAGGCATGGGCGGATTAACGTATGGCACACGCCCCGCAGGGCCTCCCCGCAGCCTGGGGGCCGTGCAGCGGCAGCCGCCCCCTGTTCAGCTCTTTTCTTCCAATCCCGACAATACCAGGAGTCAGACACGTAGAACGGAGTGCAATTTATTCATACGGCATGGATTAAAGTAAACCATTCTGACCTGAGATCAGATTCTACATCCTGACAGTTTTCTGAAAAAGCTGTGTTTCTATGTCAGTCGCTCTTCGATTAAAAAAAAAATAGCAGACCTGGCTACTAAAAAATAGCAGACATACAACTAAGCTCGTAGCGCGCCATTTTTCAGTAGCTAAAGCATAACATAATGCCAACACCAAAAGGGGTTCCCGCCCAGAATGGGTTCCCGCCCAGAATTGTGCAGCCGGTGAAGTACATTACAAGTTGTAGTGAATACAGTTATGCTCATGTTCTTCCTCCAGTTCAGCATTGAGGCAGTGGTTCTCTCAACCAGTGGTCCGGGGACCACCAGTGGTCCTTGAAGGGGGTTCCAGGTGGTCCCCCAGCTAAATCATGGGGAGTTGGTATAACCAAATAGACCCTTATTAAATCTTTAACTCTTGAGAGCATAAAATGAAACCAAATGGACACTTATACACCTATGGGTCCATTTGGTATGATTGTATGCTCTCGAGAGTTAAATTGGGCTATTGTTAAACATCTGCATTATTTAATTTACAAGAAGTCTACATGCAATTACAGAATGTAAAATGATTGTTATTTTGTTATCTCTCCAATGGTACAATATCAATACAGGATGATGTGGACACAATCTTATTGAGAGAAAAGTATACTTCCGTAGCAGACAACCTCCAGGTTCAAACAAAGTCCTTCTAGGTGCTCCGAGGCTCGAAGATAATAGTTGAGGTGAAGAAAATGCCAGTACTCATTGTATGTCCTTTTACATGATTTTATTTACCTCTGAGAATGAAAACGTAATACGTGTTTCGGCCTGTACAGTATATGGCCTTCCTCAGCGTTGACAAAATCTTATCAAACAACGACAAAATGTTCTTTACTTTTGAGTCTGACTAGAGGCTCTAAATCTCATCAAACGGTCGTCCGTGGCTCAAATGTTGAATGAATAATGGACCTTGGTATGAAACGGGTTAAGTGAGGACAATGTACGGTATATGCGCTCCTCTGACATAACGAGGTGCTTGGAGACTACGCAGTCTCCAAGCACCTCGTTATGTCAGAGGATGTCATGTACATTTCAGGGCTGCCAGGATGCCACAAATACAACAGCCGTTTGGAAATTAAGTGAATCCGGCACTGGCGCTCGAATCCACCGTCCGTGGTGCATCCGGCTTTGTTAGAGCGTCTATCTATAGGCCCGTGTTCAGAGGAGGGAAGCATGCGTGTGAAGTATAATGTTGTTATGTCTGCGCTGTCTGCGTTGTATTTATTTCATTATGTCGTCTCTGTAGTGTGGAAAACCTCATTAAGTCGACTGTGGGGAGACTGTGTCTCAGGAGGTATAGAGCAGGTCGTCCAATGATCCATGGGTCGGCGGTTCGAATCCCGGCTCCTCCTCCTGTCTACATGTCGAAGTGTCCTTGGGCAAGACACTGAACCCCAAATTGCTCCTGATGTGCTGGTTGGTGCCTTGCATGGCTTCCGCCGCAATCGGTGTGTGAATGTGTTTGTGAATGGGTGAATGTATAATGCACAAATGTAAAGCGCCTTGGATAAAGGCGCTATATAAATGCACCATTTACCATTTACCATTTGTCCAAAACTGTTGGTCAACTTTTCATGATTGGCGCCGCGGTTCAGGGATCTGCTACTTTTGTATGCTTTTATTATGAGACACTGTAGTCAAATATATGATGAAGTACGGCGTTAATTTACGCCGTACTTGGTTGAGAGAACCACTGCCTCAATGCTGATATGGAGGAAAAACATAAGCATAACTGTATTCACTTTAACTGTGGCTCAGGAGGTAGAGCAGGTCGTCCAATGATCCCTGGGTCGGAGGTTCGAAACACGGCTCCTCCTGTCCACATGTCAGAGTGTCCTTGGGCAAGACACTGAACCCTACATTGCCTCCAATGAGTCGGTCGGTGTGAGCTCGCCACCATTGGTGTGTAATGTGGGAAGTGAGGACGCTGGCGTCGAATGTTCGCCGCTTCACCTCCCAATGTATGAATGAATGAATCATTGTAAAGTGCTTTGAGCACTTGGATATAAAAATGCAATTCATTATTAACTTGTAATGTACTTTTTCTTTTGTCCTTGAGGCAATATTGCATATACTGCACGTAAAACAAATGTATGGTCATGCCAGGCAGCCTTCCCAAAACCATGACTCAATCGCTGTCGGGTGGAAACCTCATATGTCCAAAACTGCTACTTTTCAGGATTCAAATTCAAAACTAGCAGATCTACAAGCTTGTGGATCTGCTACTTTTGATGCTTTTGTGTGACGCTGCACTGCATGTGATCAAGTATGGAGTTAATTTACGAAAAAAAAAAACACATTACGAACATGATGGAGATAAGAGGCTTTCTGCCTGACAGTGCCTGACTGACTGAATGAATGACTGACTGATTGGAGGGTGCTTCTGTTAGATTTGGACATGGTCCAGCGCTGGAGCCCGGCCAGCCTGGATGTTTCTCCTTCTAGGACAGAACTTCCTTAACAGGCAGGCAGGCCAATAGGCAGGCAGGCCACCAGGAAAGGTCCGGGCGTGCTGCCATTCTGCCAGTGCCATCATGGTCATTTCACTGTACCTGTATCAGTGAGTGACAAATAAACCCTCTACAAAGGGTTGTGTAGTTGTCTGTTGGTTTGTATCATTTATGTTGTTCTGTAAAAGTGGTGGTATTATTAGGGCTTGTTTGTTTGTGTGCCTCGACGGAGCGGGCGGTAGAGTTTCTGCTATCTGCGCGCTGGTTGTGGTGGGCCAGTCTGGGCCAAACTCACGCTAAAATGACCGGGCCGATTCTTTTGTCCCAGTCAAGCCCTGCCTTAAGGTGGTTTGGATCACTATAGGGTTGGAAACATTTAGTATTACAAAACGATTCCGGTTCCTTAACGATTCCCTCCCTCAACTTAAGTACAATTTGGAGTCTGATAACGACAGAATTAACTTTTTAGACTTGACAATATTCAAGAACGCTGATTGCTTATTCACACCACCTGGTCCATGATACCATACTTAGAGCGGACAGCAATCACTCTAAACCGCTCATTCAGTAGGAATACTCTACGGTAGCAATCACTCAGTAGGAATACTCTACTTAGAGAGGACAGCAATCATTCAGTAGGAATACTCTACTTAGAGAGGACAGCAATCACTCTAAACAGCTAATTCGTAAACATCCCTAAAGGCCAATACTTACAGTACGCCTCAGACGTAATTGTAGCTCCACCACAGACTTTATATCGAAGGCTATACTGACCTCAGCAATGGCTTTACAGAAAGAGGCTATAACCAAGAGGACTTGGGTACAGCCTATAACAGTGCTCTTCACACTGACAGAACATCTCTACTTATAAAAAAGCAGACACCAACCCGACTCCGTGTTTCCACAGCGTTCACACCAGCGGCAGGGGAAATCAAAAATGTATTTCTTAAAGACTGGCACATCCTTAAAAGTGATCCCAAACTTGCAAGCATTATGTACTGACCCACCTTTCTTTGCTTTCAGACGCTCCAGAAGCCTCAGAGACCGTCTAGTCCACTCGGACATGAGTAGTTGAGTACCCCCCCCCCCCCCCCCCCCCCCGGCCCCCCTCCCTCTACATGGCTCTCTAACCCCCCCCCACCCCCCCACCCACCCCTTCACACACACACAGACACACACACAGCTTTCATAATGCGGCCCGCAGGTTAATATCAGAATACTGATATAGTATTGATTTCAGCTGTTTACAATACCAAACCTGCTTTAATTACTTAATGACTAGTATTAAAATGTTATTGTCTTTTTGTGTCCAATGTAGTTATGTTAACAGTTCATAAAGTTAACATAACTATAACTAAATTCAATAAAAAAGGTTTTCAGGATTCCAATTCAAAAATAGCAAAAAACTATTCAGGTTTTCAATTGAAATACAGCAAAAATAGCTGATCTACAAAGCTTGTAGATCGGCTATTTTTGCTATACGACAGCACTGTGGCCCTCTGGAGTGAGTGTGGAAATATTTTGGCCCTCGCCATCGTCAAAGTTGCCCAGCCCAGATGTAATCGGTCCCCATGCAGCCTCCCTCAAATTTTGGGGAATAGAAATAATCACAGCCCCCCCCCCCCCCCCCCCCCCGCCACGGGAGGTGATATAATGAACGAATTGCCCCGCAGAGAAGCACTGTGGACACATATATACACTTGACACTTTAGAACCTAATGGCCTGAATGAAGAACTGAGTGTTCTTTATAGACATGCTTTTAGAGACGGTCCCTGAGGTCTTCACTTCTTGCTCTGAGAGTGTTTTCGTTGTGCCCTTGGCCTGTATTTTCCTTTTTCTATATATTTGGCCACATGGCCCTTAATTGTGTTGTTGTTCACTGTTGACTTGTTCCTATATAATGTTATACATTTTCATGGCGTTTATATGTTTGATTTTACTTTATTTAACTTACTGTTCAACAGCGTTTTTCCATATATAGCCATACTCTTTCTTATCTGTTTGGACTGCTGGTAGTAAATGGTTATTACATCATGTAACATGGCCTTTTGCCATTGGCTCATCGATAGACCAGCCCTTACCTACTCTGTACTTAATGACATGCCCAAATGCTGCCACCTTTATGACTCTGATGTTGAGGTATTTGTATTTTACTTGAGTATTTTAAATTCCCAACACAGCTCTATGTGTTCTCTGTAGGCGTGTGTTCGGTGTTTGGGAACAGCTCTATGTTACAGCTCTATGTATACAGCTCTATGTTAATGTGTTCTAGGCGTGTGTTGGGTGGTGGGTAACAGCTCTATGGTAATGTGTTCTGTGTTCTAGGCGTGTGTTGGTTGCTGGGTAACAGCTCTATGGTAATGTGTTCTGTGTTCTAGGCGTGTGTTGGTTGCTGGGTAACAGCTCTATGGTAATGTGCTCTGTGTTCTAGGCGTGTGTTCGTTGCTGGGTAACAGCATGCTGCTCTATGTGTCCTATAAGAAGCGAGCCATGTTGAAACCTGCCGAGTACTTCAACATCAACCTGGCGGTCAGCGACATGGGCATGACCCTTAACCTCTACCCTATGGCCGTGGCCTCCAGCCTGTCCCACAGGTGACTATGAACATGCACGCACGCACGCACACACATATCCACAGCCTGTCCCACATGGTGACTATGAACACGCACACACGCACGCACGCACATATCCACAGCCTGTCCCACAGGTGACTATGAACACGCACGCACGCACGCACGCACGCACGCACGCACGCACGCACGCACGCACGCACGCACGCACGCACGCACGCACGCACGCACGCACGCACGCACAGACGCACGCACAGACGCACGCACGCACGCACGCACGCACGCACGCACGCACGCACGCACGCACGCACGCACGCACATATCCACAGTCTGTCCCACAGGTGACTATGAACACGCACGCACGCACGCACGCACGCACGCACGCACGCACATATCCACAGTCTGTCCCACAGGTGACTAAACATGCAAGCACATCCACAGTCTGTGTACAGTCTGGTATATGTGATATATACCCAGGTGGATGGATGCACGCCAGCTTCTCGCCCTCAGGTGTCTTAACTGGTATAAACTCGCTTTTGTTTCTACTTTCATCTACGTTCAAATCAGAGTGGTTTTATATTGTGTTTTCATCTCAGAGTGGTTTTGGAGCTTATATATTAGCCTTTTTATATAGTTTTGGATAGTGAGCTTGAATTTCTTTCGTGTGTGTGTGTGTGTGTGTGTGTGTGTGTGTGTGTGTGTGTGTGTGTGTGTGTGTGTGTGTGTGTGTGTGTGTGTGTGCGTGTGCGTGTGCGTGTGTGTGTGTGTGTCCATCCAGGTGGTTGTACGGCAACGCGGTGTGTGTGTTCTATGCGTTCTGCGGCGTGCTCTTTGGGATCTGCAGCCTGGCGACCCTCACCGTGCTGAGCACCGTCTGCTGCCTGAAGGTCTGCTACCCGCTCTATGGTGAGACACACACACACACACACACACACACACACACACACACACACACACACACACACACACACACACACACACACACACACACACACACACACACACACACAAATAATCATATTTGAACTGACCCCGACTCTGACAAGGACTTGTAATTCTAGGAGTTGAGGCATTACATTTCTTATAGGTCGAGCCCTCCATCGTGGCTTTCCAGTCATCCCGGTTCTCCACTCCACAAACTGAGCTTCAGCATCTTAAAATGATAATGTGTTGATCAGAGTTCCCCAGGTCTCTGTACTTGATCCCTCTC
>NC_139701.1:40564087-40698976 GCF_964188405.1 Protomyctophum parallelum
AATCCACTGCTATAATGAAGTGGTTAAAAATTATCGTGTTGCTACTTTTGCTGGGACTGGGGGTCCCCGTACCCCACTTTGAGGACGGCTGCCGCTATAGACACAAAGAAGTGCTGGTCCAGGTCCAACTCATGGGGCCATAGCAGCTCTCCAGGGCTCCCTTAATGGAATCATTGTAAAATTCATGACTGTGAAACAGCTGACATCTAATCATGAGTACATTACTTACACTTATTGAGCCAAAGCAAGCCTGCGAGACAAGCTTGTTCTGAAGGACACACACACAAAAACATAACAATGATAATAATAATAATGGTTCCATGATGTCACGATGCAGTAGACAAGCCAAGTACGGCCCACCATGCCACTATAGTTGCATCCATTAAGTAAGTAAGTTAGTACATTTTATTTATAGAGCACCTTTCCAAACAATGTTACAAAGTGCTGTACAGTGGTCAACGAGGTAAAACAAGGGCAAGAAACAATCAAAAAACAATAGAAAGCAAAGTAAAAATACATCATAAAATAAAGTGCTTACGAAATAAATACGTTTTTAACAAGTTCTTAAAACCGTCGACAGACTCTGCATTTTTTTAGCTCAAAGGGCAGGGCGTTCCACAAAGAGGGAGCAACCACTGCAAATGCTACGGCCCTTAGTTTTAAGGCTAGTTGTCGCCTGTCGGAATAGACAGAAGGCCTTTATCGGAGGACCTGAGAGATCTCTGGAGATGGAGAAAGTGGAGCCAGACCGTGTAATGCCTTATATGTTATTTTATTAAGAGAAGTTTGACGGGCAACCAATGGAGTGCAGCAAGCACGGGTGTAATGTGAGATGTGTGGTAAGTGCAGTGGTTCTGGACCAGGGCCCACTTGGAGATCTGGTAAAGTGTTTGTGGCTCATCCCATCAGTCCACTTGGAGATCTGGTAAAGTGTTTGTGGCTCATCCCATCAGTCCACTTGGAGATCTGGTAAAGTGTTTGTGGCTCATCCCATCAGCCCGTGTGCATTTTCACTTCAGAGAAAGCCAAACTAAATATAATTTCTATTCATAATGCTCCAATTTCTAATGTAAAAAACACAATTGTGTGACAATTAATCGTCACTTCAACTTAAATGCATGGGGTTCTTACTCATAGTCTCTCTCTCCCCTTACAGCTGAGCGTGGCGGTGTGCATGGGGTTCTTACTCATCGTCTCTCTCTCCCCTTCCAGCTGAGCGTGGCGGTGTGCATGGGGTTCTTACTCATAGTCTCTCTCTCCCCTTACAGCTGAGCGTGGCGGTGTGCATCGGGTTCTTACTCATAGTCTCTCTCTCCCCTTACAGCTGAGCGTGGCGGTGTGCATGGGGTTCTTACTCATAGTCTCTCTCTCCCCTTTCAGCTGAGCGTGGCGGTGTGCATGGGGTTCTTCGTGGCGTGGACGCCCTACGCCCTGGTGGCCATGTGGGCGGCGTTCGGCCGCGTGGACTCCATCCCGCCCATGGCGTTCGCGGTGCCCGCCGTCTTCGCCAAGTCGTCGACGCTCTACAACCCGCTGGTCTACCTGCTGCTCAAACCCAACTTCCGTCACATGGTGCGCAAAGACCTCCTGTCCATGCAGGTGATTGGATGGTTATTATACGTTTTCAACGTCTCATTGGGTTTAGTTTTTACTTTTAGTTTTTGCAATTTGGTATTAAGTAACTAGTACTTAATTATTAGTGCTCACTGTTCTGCCTTATTTGTCTCTTTTTTGCCCTATAATGCACTTTGCACTGCATTCTATGACATGAAAAGTGACTAGGGTTCATGTGGGCTGAGTTCAGTTCAGTACCTCTGTCAGCGTTCTGTGCAACAGTGAGTTCTCGTTCTTCAATCTGTGTGCCTCATCCACCACCAGAACCTTCCACTTCCACCTTGTTTTCAACATTGTTCTAATCTGGACTGGTAGGCCTACAGGCCCATGACTGACTATACAGTCTATGTCCACAGTCTATGTCCACAATTCAATTCAATTCAATTCAATTCAATTGTCAAATCAATTGTCAAATCAAGTGTCAAATCCAGTTGTCTCATAACCTTTGTTATTATTATTATTATTATTACAGAGGAGGTGTGTGGACCAGTGTCTCTCCCTGCGCTCCCTCCTGGCGCTCAGCCTGCGTCCTCTCCACGCCCACACAGACTCCGCCTCCTCTGCCACGCCCTCACGGACGGCGGCCGCCGCGGTGCGCGTGGTGGTGGGCTCCGCCTCCTCCTACCACAGCAGCTGCCAGGACACCTTCGAGTGCTTCAGGCACTATCCTCGCTGCTGCCACGCGGTGGCCGTCAACACCGTCATGATGCAGCTCTCCTTGAAGGAGAGCAGCTCCCCTCCTCCTCCTCCTCCTCCTCCTGTTCCAGCACTAGGGGGCGCTAATAATAAGCTCATACCCGGAGCGGGCCTGGCGCTGCCGCGCAGAGCCCACCGCAAACACGCCAAGAGGAAAGCACAGGTCCGGGAGAGAAAGAAGTCGGAGGTTGTTGACGGTTTGGAGGCGACCGTAGGTACGGTCAGCAGGACCGTAGGTACGGTCAGCAGGACCGTAGGTACGGTCAGCAGCAAGCAGCCACACAGGACTACTGCTGCTGCACCTGCTTCGGGTGTAATCAACCGATAATCACCTATATGCTCCTTATCAGACCACGCAATGGAGGCAATATGGATATCTCCTACATACTGCCTACCGCGAGTAGACGACTATAGGACACGCAGAAGTGAAATGACTGCCGTCAAAGCGAACACATGAGGTAACTGCGCTATATACAACAACGTGGCTTTGTGTTTACTTACTGTCCATGGCCGGTTCAGACTGAGGTTAGGGTTAGTCGGGCAACGCAACGTCGGACAACGGCTGATAACAACGTCAATATGTTGGTCTTGATAAGGACTGATGACAGCTATTCATTGAAATAATCGTCTGTTGTTGTTGCAGCTCCAAATGTACAAAGACTTTTTGCCGATGCCAAACAGGAAACTTTTTATGTCGTGTTTTTACTGGTAAAACAGAGTCAGGTCTGATTTTACCGCAAACGATCTATATTCCATTTAAGACCTGAAGCCGATTCTACCCATGCCTTCAAAAATGTACTTATATATTGACCCTATAAACTATTTAATACACTCGTTTGATAATCATAGCCCGATGGCCTCTGGCTCATACAACGTAAATGGTAAATGGTGCATTTACAGTATATAGCTTTTATCCAAAGCACTTTGCATAGATGTGCATTACATTCACCCATTCACGCACACACATTTATACACCGATGGCAGAAACCATAACAGGCACCAACCAGGCCACTCTACCGCTGAGCCACTGCCGCCCCTCATGGACTATTTTAACCTGATTATCAGACTGGAGCTTCGAGAAGCAGGAACCAGGCTATTCTAAACCAGTAGTTTTCTAAAACAATTGTGCCAAAATTGTGGCCGTGGACGCACGCACGCACACCACACACACACACACACACACTACACACACACACACACACTGACACACATAGCATATGTACAAGCTCGCAAGCACGGCACGGCGCGTTGCAAGCTTGTAGATCTGCTTTTTTTCAATAGCCAACGCAAAAAATCTAAAATGACACAGATGCTGTCCCTGTTTTAACGGGTTAGTATTGAGTGTATCATGTTTACTGATTGCATTTGCTTGAGTTTACGATATTATACAACCATATAAGATTGTTTATTTTTTGTACTAAATCATACAAAGAAAGAGACAACTATTTTTGGCCTCCTGTTTTGGAGTTTGTTTTATATTTTCTTCATCCCCCTTTTTGCCAGGTGCTTGAAAAGCATCCTGGCCTACATTCACTACTACCTCTGGCAGTGACCGTAGTATAGACACTTTCATGATTGGCTGTCTCGTCTCTAGGCTGCCCTCTCTGAGCCAATGGGAGATTTACCCATAAAACCCATAGTCTGAACGGCGTAGAACCCATACTCTGAAGCTGTGAGCTGAGGCAGAGGCTGCGGCACACACACTGATTGTCTCCACCAGGCCGAAGGCATGTGGGGAGAGTATGTTTTGCACTCCGTCCGTCCGTGTGTCCGTCCGTCCGTCCGTGTGTGTGTGTGTCCGTCCGTGTGTCCGTGTGTCCGTGAGCAGCTAATCTCGGCCACCGTTAACCCGGTCGATGCCAAATTTTGCACACACACTCCCTGGATGCCAACGATGAACCTCTGTCCCAAACTTTCCAGAACGGCCTGTTATAGCGCCACCAGGAGGCCCCTTTGTGCAAAACAAGTTTTTGCACAGTACACCTGCAGATTTTGTCCAAACATCACGCAAATTGGTACACAGTCTCTCTAGAGCCATTCAACGAAACGGGTCTTTCAGATTTCTCACACTCCATCCTGATTGGTTAAGATTGGCTTCCAAAGTTCACAGGAGTGCTCAGTTTCAAACAAAATGCTGCAAATCATGAACACATCGCGTGATTTCCCTGAAATTGTGCACCCACATTCCCACTAGGCCCAGGACGAAATGCCACATGAACAATTTCAACTCAGACTCAAGGTGGCGCTATAACTGGTCGAAAAGTGTTTTTACCTCTAACTGCACGGATCTGTGGATAACTTTGTATGCCAACTCCCTAGAGGCCAAGGAAAAACCTTTGCCTGGAATTTTTCACATCTGCTCTTTATAGCGCCACCAGGAGGCCGACATATGTAAAACACATTTTCTATTATTACTCCTTCAGATTTTATCCAAATTTCACGCAAATCGGTATACACTATCTCCATAGTCATGTGATCAACACGGAGCGCCACCATTTCCCATCTTCCATCCTGATTGGCTAAGATTGGCTTCCAAAGCTCACACGATTCGTCCATTTCGAAAAAAGGCCACAAATCACAAACACAGTGTGCAATTTCCGTTAAATTATACACGCACATTTTCACTAGGCCGAGGACGACATGCCACAATTTTTTCCTCAAAATCAGCCTCACGGTGGCGCTATAACAGGCCAATTCCTGTTTTTAGCTATAACTGCATCGATCTGTATACAACTTATGTATGCACACATGGAAAAACATTGTACCTGCATCCCTCGAACACGAACCTCCGGCCCAAATCTTCCTAAACAGCCTGTTATAGCGCCACCATGAGGCCACAACCTGACCTGCCCTGGTGGAGATCTGTGCCGATTGGCACTTTTTTAATATACTGCAGTGTAGATGTTCAGAAACGAGAGGATGATAGCATGTGTGTGGACGTTATAGTGTTAATTGTGTGAATCCATGAAGCAGTGCCCTCTGCCCTGTAGGCCAGGTGTAGCAAATCAGTGCTGAGGTGTAAATTAACTGTATACCTCAGTAATGACTGCGCCCAGGGTACCCCTCCGCGGATTCGTCTACTGTATAAGACACATGCAAAAGTGGGTGAGATGTGCAGAGCGCACACAAAACTGTTGGTGGTGTTGCCAGTGGCACAGGGCCCAGTTTGATGCAAGAGTTGTTCCCCTCAGCCGCTTGGAGGAATGCCAGGCAGTGGAGTGAGTGGTAAGTGTTATTGCAGTTGGCGCATGGGATAAACTGGGTAAATCCTGCATTTATGTGCACGGTCAGGCCAAGGTGTACCACCCCCCCCCCCCCCCCCCCACACACACAAACATTTGATTGAGCTGATTTATGCCTGTGACCTTGTTGTGTGTTGTTTATCTTCCTTAGCCTCAGTAGTTGTCATGGCCAGGCCACAGTAAGTATATACTATAAGTGTAGCGACCGGCCGTAGCTCATCAGACCACTCTGTGAGATTATGTGGCCGACTCCTAAATGAATGGATGTCAGTCCGTGTGCTCTCAAAAGAGCATGATCGATGGAAACACCAAAAGGGGTTCCCGCCCAAAATTGACTAGGTAAGTATAGGCTACTGCAGGGCTTCTCAACCTGGGGGGTCGCCAAATTACTTCAGGGGTCGCCAGATTCTTGTTTTATATTTATTATGTATATTTATTATTTTTATATTTTTTGCAAATTAATAGCTGGAAAATGGAAAATAACAGTTTACAATACATAGGCCTATGTGCATGCATTTGGTTTCAGTATTTATGATGTATTTTCTCTATTATCTATTAATTACTTTTACTTTACTTGAGTATATTAGGCACATGTCCATTTTTCAGTACCCCTACATGTAAGAGGAAAAGATTGCATTTGTTTTTTAAATTACAATAATTTGAAAACATATTACTGCAAAGTACACATAACCTATATACTTTGGCTATTAGAAAATAGCAGATTGACGCTTTGTGAGCTTGTAGATCTGCTATTTTCAAAATATTTTGACTCGACACTGTTACTTAAAGGGCAGTGGCGTGCACAGACATTTAGAGGGGCAGGTGCTCAAGTGAAAAAAAGGGCACCTTGTGCAGCGCATTTTGGGGCGGGAACCCATTTTGGTGCTTTAGCTATTGAAAAATAGCAGATCTACAAGCTCATAGCGCGCCACCGAGTGGCGCGCTACGAGCTTGTAGGTCTATTTTTTTATTATCGAAGAACCACTGACATAGAAACATAGCTTTAGATTGTGGGGGCCTAAATAATATAGTAGAAGCGTTTTTTATCAAGATTTGATTGTCACCATGGTCCACACTACAAATTAAAAAAAAAATATTTTATTTTTTAGAGCACATTGCCAAAAGGGCAGGGGGTGCTCTAGCACCCCCTAGTGTCTACCTGTGCACGCCACTGTTAAAGGGATAGTTTAGTCTATGACGTTTTGTCTATCGAGACGATTACTCACCACAATCAAGACTTGAATTTAATGGATATGTTTTAGTTTTTGTTCATGTGTGGGTCATGACCGAGAGAATAAGGTTGCGGATACTGAAGCGGCCCAAATGAGATTTCTCAGACGGGTGGCTGGCATCTCCCTTAGAGATAGGGTGAGAAGTTCACCCTAGAGCCTAGAGGGACTCGGAGTAGAGCTGCTGCGTCATCGCTTAAGGGGAGCCAGTTGTTTTTGTTTTTTTTGGGGGGGGGGGGGGGGTGAACTACTCCTTTAAGTACAGTACTTTTATTTGAGTACTGTACATGCACTTTAGTTACTGTCCAGCAGATGATGATGATCGACGACGAAGCAGGAGTTGTTGAGGTGAAACGGATCAGATCAGTGCAGGCCTAATGTCAGCTGCTCTGTATTGGCCTGGACCATTTGTGGTCCATTAGCTAATTAAGTAGCATGCACGCGCAAACTCACACACACACACACACACACACACACACACACACACACACACACACACACACACAGTGTCGGCTCACTGAGTGTCCCCATGCTCAAGGTCAACTGAGACAGCCATTGATCCTCTGCATGGGGAATTTAATAATTATAGCCTCATTAGAGCATCTTCTGAATGTCATGCCTTCTACTAACATACTGGCATTCATGAATTATAGGCCACACAATGATTCCGGCCCTCATCCTCATGCTGCATTCACACTGGCCGATGCAGATACAAAGACACAAAGCTACACAGCGAATGTGTAGCTTTGTACAGTAGCTTAAGTTGAGTATTGCCAACCCAAACTGCTCCCGGGTGCCGTCTACATTCCGGCTGTCACCCGTCTCTCCGGTGGTAACCAGACTATTCCTGGTTGTCACGTAGTCTATTCCTATTATCCTATATGAGTCACTAAATAACTAATGGATGCATCTGGGACGTATCCTCAGTGATGTTTTGTCCCAAGGTCAATGGGGGTTTCAGGTCTCCCAAATCATACCCCTCACTCAGGTGACCCAGCCGGGGTGATCAAGTCCCGACTTACGTCCCAGTATAGCTATACCCTCGATCAGTCCCATTAGGGACAGAACAGGGCCACACAATCCGTTCCTCCTGAACTACTCTGCCAAGACTGCAGGGTATGTGGGACGATCGCATCAATCTGGCACATGGAGGGACTATAGGCTCTGTGGGTAGACTCCTGTCCGGGCCCCTCCTACGTCCAGGTCCACTCCTGCTCTGAAGTAACTAAGTACATTTAAGTACGATTTTGAGGCATTTGTAGGCTACTTTACGTTTCAATTTCCAATACTTTTACTTGTACTCCACTTTAAGTACATTTTGATGCCAATACTTTTGTACTTTTAGTCAAGTAAATGTTGAATTCCAGACTTTTACTTATAATGCAGTATTTCTATATTGTAATATTGAACATGTGAGAACTTTTTCCACCACTGGAAAATAATACAAAACAACTGATGATCCAGGTTCAGAAATAATTATTAGATTTGATATAGTTGTGTTCTTGTTAACATTGGTCTCCTTTTAAGTGTGTGTGTGTGTGTGTGTGTGTGTGTGTGTGAGTGCGTGCACCAGTGCATATTGTTATGGTTATGTCTGAATACAGTGTCCTAGCAGAGAATATAAGCAAGGCATTGTGTTGACTTGGGAATGTCTGCCAAGTCTGCTTATCATAAGTCACTTAAAATTGGGTTTGTTTTTCTGTCAAGAAGTAGCTTGTGAATATCAGTAGTTGTTAATTGTTTCCTAAAGTGTTGTTGCTTATTTGAGCTTTCTCCCTTAATGTTGTTTTAACCATGGTTTTCAAACTTTTTCAAGTCAACTTAAGAAGCCCCAAATTAATTTGGCCACAGACCCTCATCTGAAAACATTTTGTGCCAGAGACCCTCCAAACAATTACAAACATTCAAATGTGTGTGTGATCATGCAGCCTTATGTTACTAGTTGCTTTTTTCTTTGACAATTTGAAAATAGCCGATCTACAAGCTCACAATATGCATCGTGGCGACCTACAAGCTCACAATGCGCAGCGGCACGGTGTGATCTTAGATCTGCTTTTTCCAAAATATTTGTATACAAAATTTGAAAATGTTTGATATGAGACCTACTGCATAAGGAGTACTTTTGTTACTTTATGTAAATGTTGATGCCAATACTTGTGTACTTTTACTCAAGTGAATTGTTAAGGTCAAGGTCATGTTTATTTATTATGTCCCAAGCTGGGCAACTCATTTTACAGCAGCTAATAAAAGCTCTTCCTATTGAATTGTTCTGCAGATTCTAAAAAAGTTAGAATATGGAGATAAGAGGTTTCTGCCCAACGGCAACTAAAGGCCTTCGAAATCATAATTTTCTGAAAAACTTGTTTTGCTACAGTGTGTGTGTATATATATATATATATATATACTCCTGATCCCGACGGCCCTTATGCATGTCTTTGTCACCCCCCTGCATCTCTCAACCCACAGCCTGTCTATCCCTCTATGTCATATTTGACGGACATATGACCTAATTTCTCCTTTGTCAATGGCAAACATAAAAAAATAAAAATATCATTCTCTTGTGTCCCTGGCAGACTTTCCTTTACTGTCCTATTCTAATAAAAAAAATAGAACGTCAAATTAAATTAATCATGATTATTATTATTTTTAATTATTAAGCAAACTTTTCTCAATTTCAAAGTGATAGATTAAAGTGTGTGCGTGAAAGGAAATGCTGCTATACATGTCGGTTCATTCATAGCAGTGGTTCTCAAAATGTGGGTTCATAAAACAGCAGATATACAAGCTCACACTATAGTGGATTTCTTTTTTTGCATCTCTTCTTGGGGGTCCCTGCATAGCACAAAACATTTTCAGCTGGGGGTCCGCGTCCAAATATATATATATAGGCCTACACTTGCAGGTCCTCTGCACCAAAGAGTTTGAGAACCACAGATAAATATCGGCCTATACCTCACTACACAACCTTTTTCTTCCTCTCCAAATTTCTATCCCACGAATTTGCAACCCATTTTTCGCCCGGTGTCAATTGCCTAAACTGTAATCCTGGGCGCTATACTCTCCCTCTGCCAACCTGGGGAGAGCCCCGAACTGAGCTCATGCTTCCTTCAATGCATGAGGAGTGAGCAGACCGCTTCTTATCACCTGACAGGGGGAGCTTCCCGGGCTGTATTTTGCGTGTCTTAAGTACCTTAAAGCGCAAATAAGATGCATTTAAAAACTGCTTTTAATATTTAATATCATATTGTCTATGTCCCTCAAAGTTATTTCTAATGGTTTGAGCCTCAATCACCACTCTGATATAACCAGGCCTTGTCATTTCTTTATGGACTTTGAAAGCAGTTTTGGCTGCAGTACCACAATGTCCTGAGGTGGTGGGGGTGCTGATATGCAGATTATTTAATATTTGAGTCATTATAATACTGATGCTAGATAAAACCAGGCTCGTTTCCATTCCATGCCAGCTTGGAAAATCAACAATGGTGGACATTGTAAACAAAGTGGAAATACAAATTTGGAACTAAAGACTGAAGAAGGAGGAAATATACAAAGTAGGGTAACACATGGGAGCCCCAAAAAACACAAAATAAATTGAAAAAGTTGAATTTTATGTTATAGGTCCTTTAACTTAAGACCTGGAGGCGTGGTCAATGCTCTTTGGCCACTCAGAATAGCCAAATGGCATTGATCACACCTCCAGGTACCACCTGGTACTTAAGACACGCAAAATACAGCCCAGTGCATCTAAGGAAAACGTTATTCCAACCAGTTCCTTTCCCCTCAATCAGGCACCCCGGCACCAGGTGGAGGCAGTAGAGAGACCACATTTGTAATGTGTTTTACTATTCAGTATTTATGGACCACTGAAAAAAAAAAAAAAACACTTATTTTAAAATGTAGGCTTATGCACTGGACAGATCAAGACCGGTGCAACCTGTCTGTCGCTCTGAGCATCTAGCCAAGCTGTCTCTCTGAGCATCTAGCCAAGCTGTCTCTCTGAGCATCTAGCCAAGCTGTCTCTCTGAGCATCTAGCCAAGCACAACCAGACTCTCAGAAGAGGAGCTCATTGTGCTGGGAAGAGGAAGCTAATAGACAGTGAATTATCTTGTGACTGCAATTTGTTCCCGTTTGCGGATGACTCAGCCCTGCTGCTCTCAAATTGCATGTTGAAAAGGACCTGAGCTTTGAACTCGGTATAATCTGCACCTGGCTCGCTGATAACTATCATTATACACCTGGGAAATCCAGCCATTCTCTTTGGATCAAATAGTAATCTCAGCAAGGCTGATGGCTTCTCGGTTAAAGTGGGTGACTATGTTATTACAAGAAAAGATCAGAGCATACCTATTTACACGCACCTCAGTGGATGCAGGGTCAATAAGGCAATTATGGAAGGAGGTACACCATTCTTTTGGTAAATAATTACTTTATTGAATTAACAAATGACGTTTCGATCTTGATAGATCTTCGTCAGGTCAGTATACTCCAAGATCGAAAAGTTGTTGTTTGTTAATTCAATAAAGTAATTATTTACGAAAATAATGGTGTGCGGGCCCTACCTTCTTCCATAATTACATGAAAATCACACCCTTGTGAAGTGAGTGGTGCAACTCCGTGTGGGGGTCCCCGGAAGTTCCAGACTCACAGGCCCCACGTCTGAAACAGTAGAGAAATGAGACCCATGTCCAAAACGGTTGAGAAATGACAGTTACCATGTGGGGGTCCCTCTACTGTACTGTAACACTCGAAATCATCATATATACAGTTAATGTGTGTGTGTTAGGTTGCGCACAGGTGAAAAACAACCATGCTGTTTTCGTGCTCAGACCCACCCAGCCAGCCACCCACACACACACACATAAGGGAGTGGTTGCACCACTCAAAAAGATGGAATTACCATTATGTAATAAAAAAATCACACCAGTGTGAATTTAGGGGCGCTCTTATCATTATCCATCATCTCATGAACAACTGAATTTGTGATTGGTTGGTTAAATTTACGTCATATTTGGCGAAAATTTGACCTAATTTCTCCTTTCATTGTCAATGGCAGATATTGAGACGTGTGGGGACAAAAGCTGCATGTATATTCCCCTCCCTACTCAAAAAAGTACAGGATCTCCTCACTGCTAAATTACTTTGAAGACCCTAACAGGAGCCCTCAGACAAGGTTTCTTCAACTATGCATGCACCTTATGGTACCACAGCACCTCAAAAGGCCCCAAAACAAATGTTGTTGCTTTGTCCGCTGTTATTAATGCATTATTTTGGGAGCTTTTAAAACAGTGCGGATCTCCTCTTGCCCATTCTCGTTACAAATAGAGGAAACGTCAAGCTGAATGCCATTATGTGGACCAGGATACCCTCCCTGATTCAAAACCGCCATGAAATCGCATCTCTTTGCAGTCTTTTAACTCGCCAAAAGGAGTTACCCCGCAAACAGTTTTTCAGTAAATACATGACCTATTACTGTCACCAGTACTTCTTGTCTTTGTGTCTTGATTAAATGACCACAATGTAAACAAGCCCTCAGGACGTTTGTGTTATCATGTTTAGCATCATTGTATAACTGTACCTCCGTACTTTTTGCAAACTATATATTCAATCAACCAACCTAGTTGAAAGTGGTAAAAAGTCCTCGGCTTCACACACAAAACTCACCTTATCAATGTACTGCATTTAATATAAAAGCAAGAATTTCCTAATAGTTTAAATACACTGTACAGCAAATACAATGTAATGGAGAGGAGTCCTGGTGATGAAGCAAATCATTCGATAAAGTTTGCAGTCCCCCCCCCCCCCCACCCCACGTCTCCCCCCACAAAGTCACAAACTCATTGTTGAAGACATTCCAACCTCACATCCCACAAACTTTTTTTCCCCCGCACTTCATTAAGTTAAGACCAGCCTCATAGACTTCATATCATTGGTTAACATCCTTTTTGTTTGTTGTGTGTTTAATATTTCTATTTACACTCAATTTGTTATAAATATAATACACAATTTTCAGAAAAAAGCAGTGGAGTAAATACAACATATGGATGATCATCATCACGAGGTTGGATCACAAAGGGAGAGAGCCGATGGGGGGCGGGGCGACGGGGATGCAGATAATGCTTTTGATCAGTTCGTCTGTAGAAAATTAAACGCGTGCATTGGTGGACACCAATTATTGAAAGGACACACACACACACACACACACACACACACACACACACACACAAGGGAGCGGTGTACTGGGCAGTATGGTTTCTTCAAAGTCAGGCCTTTTACGCCCAATTAATACCCTGGTGTCGCTTGCCGACAAGAACTGGGGTCTCCATTTGGTGATCCCAGTTCTTATCGGCGAGCGACGCCGTCGGTTGCGATGAAGTATGATACATCCATCCATCGTCAGGTTCTGCAGGACTAGCGGAGCGCGGAGGAGGTTTTGACAGTGGGGCGCTCCAGGATAACCACCCACCACAGGGGGGCGCCGTCCCTCCAGGATAACCACCCGCCCAGTAAAACAAACGGTCTGCGTCTAGTCGCACGACAGCTGGCACAACCAGGGAAGTCCTTCCAACCGTAGGAAGACAAAACAAAAACAAGGCATAAGACAAAAATTCTGTGACAAGTTGCCACCGTAGCAAGAGTCGTCCATGCTAGAAACGTTTACCTGTATAGTGACAAAAATCGAAAATGAAAAAGAATGTCAAGTCCAAGCTTCTGTTTGAGATGTTTATGTGCCTTGGGTGGGGGAGGCTAGAGAAAATACATTAATTGATGGAGGTTGTAATGGTGGGAAGGTAACCCTGGCTGACGCCATTTCGTCAGTCAATGGGATGGAGCTCCTCGAGGCTCGGCTTGACCAATCCGACCGACTGGCGAGTTCCGTTTAAACCTCCTGACTGCTTGCATCTGACGAGCCTCGACACATCTCCCAACATTCACTCTTCCACTTGAACTTCAGGAGCTTTCACTAAAGCTTTTTCCACAAATCATCACGGGGTACAAAAAAAAGAAAAGAAAAGGGTACTGCTTTTCCCACGCCGTTCCAGTATTGAATATATTAATTAGTAAGTCAAGAAAATGGGGTGGTGGAGTCACATCTGTGGGAGCTCCTGTTGTAGTGAAGGCCAGGGGCGCAGGACAACAGGGACTGTAGTTATCCTGAAAACAAAGCCTGGGTTCCTTCTTGGTATCTGCAAATATCACTGGATCCCCATCCTAAGCCCTGTGGGACCCCGATAATGCTGGACTACAATGGGCCCTTTGTGTGGCAGCCATATTGGCATGAATGTTGAGAGTAATGTTACTCACTTAACAGGTGTGACCAATGATACAAATTATGGTAAAAAAGAAAGGTCCAACCGCTTCACCCAAGTTGTGGGTATTCTCTTTTGAAGTGTCCAGGTAATATTCCTTTTTTGATACAAATAGACTCCATTAGTTCCATTTAGTGTAGCCGTTTGTCCATAGAGAAAACGATACACAACCCAATCATCGGTAACACCCAGTAAGGAAGTAACATTAACACTATTTATTTTGGTCATTAACACTCCAAATTTGGTGGCAATATGGCTGCCACGCACAGGGCTCCATTATCACGTCCTGTTAGGACAGAAAACCAACAGCACCGAGGTCTGATTCATTATATATATATATTTAAAAAAAATAGCATATCGTCTCCATCGGGTGGAAACCTCCCATCTCCAAAACGGTTACTTTTCAGGAACAAAACTGCAAAAGCAGCAGATCCACGAGCTCAAAACGTGTCGCGTTTTGAGCTTGTGGATCTGCTGTTTCTGCGTGACGCTGTACTATGATCCAGTAGGGCGTTAATTTACAAAAACACGCACAAAAAGTTAGAATACGGAGATAGGATGTTTCTGCCCCGGCAGCGTCGAGATCTACATGCTCACGGAGCTTGTAGATCGGCCATTTGTTTTTACGGCACGCGCCCCAAAAATTATAAATGGCCCGTAGTCCCAGAAGGACCAAGAGTTCATGGACTAGCGGCGGCGGATGTTTTTTATTTTCTTCAGGCGCTGTTGATGACAATGAGCGCCGGACTGGAGATCTGCTGGCTGCTCTCACTGCCCGTGGCGGTGGCGCCGCCCTGCTGGGCCAGCCTGGCGAAGACGCGCGGCGTGCCCAGGTTGTACACGCCCGCCTGCAGGAAGCAGGCGCGCAGCGCCAGCCGGGTCACTTCCTGTGGCTTCAGGGGGAGCTTGTACTGCGTCTGGCCCAGCCACGTGAAGGACGCGTGGAGCTCCTCACTGCTGGAGGAGACAGAGAGACAGAGACAGGGTTACAGGGTGCTCCTCACTGCTGGAGGAGACAGAGAGACAGGAGAGGTGATCAGTGGAGCTCCTCACTGCTGGATGGAGACAGAGAGGGGGAGAGGGTTAGGGTTAGGGAAGGACGCGTGGTGCTCTTCACTGCTGGAGGGAGACAGAGAGAAAGGGTTACAGGGTGCTCCTCACTGCTGGAGGGAGACAGAGAGAGAAGGAGAGGTGATCAGTGGAGCTCCTCACTGCTGGATGGAGACAGAGAGACAGAGAGAGAAGGAGAGGTGATCAGTGGAGCTCCTCACTGCTGGATGGAGACAGGGAGAGGGAGAGGGTTAGGGTTAGGGAAGGACGCGTGGTGCTCTTCACTGCTGGAGGGAGACAGAGAGAGAAGGAGAGGTGATCTGTGGAGCTCTTCACTGCTGGAGGGAGACAGAGAGAGAGAGCAGCAGAGGTGATCAGTGGAGCTCCTCACTGCTGGAGGAGACAGAGAGGGGGAGAGGGTTAGGGAAGGACGCGTGGTGCTCTTCACTGCTGGAGGGAGACAGAGAGGGAGGAGACAGAGAGGGGGAGAGGGTTAGGGAAGGACGCGTGGTGCTCTTCACTGCTGGAGGGAGACAGAGAGGGAGGAGACAGAGAGGGGGAGAGGGTTAGGGAAGGACGCGTGGTGCTCTTCACTGCTGGAGGGAGACAGAGAGAGAGAGAGCAGCAGAGGTGATCAGTGGTGCTCTTCACTGCTGGAGGGAGACAGAGAGAGAGAGCAGCAGAGGTGATCAAAACAGTACATCAAAGAACATTCTCTTCCAAAGGGCCCTGTGGAGTTTGCATGTTCTCCCCGCGTCCCCCTAGGGGTAGGTACTGGTGCTGCACCATTCTTGAGTTATAATTTAACACTTTTTTTGTCTTCAGACTGGCACCCCCTGGCACTTACACCAACAAACCACTACATTGGTACCACCCACTTATAACATTCAATAAAGTAGTGGAGTAAATTCTTCCCTCAAAACAATGCAGATCACTGGCATCCGTTAAAACAGGCCTGAAAATCCACCTTTCAGCAGGCCGAATGGACAGGAAATGGTTGCTTCTCCCTTCGATCACACCCCCTTCTTTTTTCTTCCACTCACAAGCATACATAAGCATATAGTGTTTTGTTTTGTTGTACATTTGTTTGTTGGACCCGAAAGGAAACAAGACCGCATGACTGTACTCTAGTTGATGTTTTTACATTTCTGTCTAACAACATATTCAAATCAATCAAGGAGAGTGAGAGATGTTTTATTTGTATATTTGATAGTTTTCTGTTATTATCTTTCTGTTTTGGTTGCATTTGATGCTTTGGCAATACTGTAATTGTTACATTCATGGCAAAAAGCAATTTGAATTTAATTGAGGGAGAGAGAGAGAGAGAGAGAGAGAGTCATTGGTGATGCGTGGCCATTGGTCCAGATCTAAGCATGTCACTGAAGGATGAAAGCCAGCCATTTTCCTATTACAGTAAGACTGAATAACATGTTTTAAAATTTGACATTTTAAGGTTAACATTAATTTGTGGAACTGTCTGAAAGCCTTTTCAACCACACAGCGAGGCCACGGCACTTATTAACTCTCGCTATTAATTATCCAGAGAAATTGTCGCGCGTGTGCTCGGTTTCTGCACACGCCCCTGTGGTTCGACTAGATCTGGTTGCAAAAGGGGTGAAGTGGCCCTTTAACTCTCCATCATTTAGCAGGGGACCACCTGGAACCCCCCCAAGGACCACTGGTTGAGAAGCAGTGACATAGACAATACTGATGACCGGAGGCAGGCTGAGCATTGGGCCTTCGGGGCAAATTCAAGGTGGGCCGGCCATCGCTATTGGTTACGGAAGCCCAGAATACTTCAATAATTCACCAGCCAATCGCAGAGGATTAAAGTTAAGTACACTTAGATGTTTGTGGAAGTTATTCTGACTAAAAGGTAGCATTTTTCATCTGAATCCATGGCGGCCGTCAGTCACACTGGCATGTGTGTGTGTGACATTTGAGGGCAAAAAATAAGAACAAATGAATGAATACAACATTTCTTTCTCAATACTTCGACGGTCACAATGTCCAATAAAAACAGAATGCTCTGGGGGCAGAGCATTCACACGTCGTGTCGCCCTGTCTCTGGAACGCTCACCTTCCAGTGGTTAGAGAAGCCAACTCCTTAGACATTTTTTTATCTAGACTACAAAAAAAACAACATAATTTTGTCTCCCCCCCCCCGCTTTATTGATTTAGTCCCCTGTGGGTTTTAAGCCATTAAGGCCTGAGTGAGGCGGATTCTACAAATAAATCACTAGTTCTCACACTTTTAGATCTGCTATTTTTGAATAGACGCAAATAATGATCTAAAAATAAATCACACAGATGCTTTCCCGGTTTTGATGGGTTAAACAGTGTGTTGTGTAAACCTTCTTTGTAGTGGGTTTGTACAGTACATGTACAGTACAGCTGTGCGCCACATACAGTCTGATTATTCGTGCTGCTGGGAACATTCTTGGCTATTGTGTTTCGTTATTATGACTTGTTGTGAACATAGGCACTGAAGAACGACATAGAAACATAGCTTTTTCAGAAAAATGTCATTTTCAGACAGACATTTTTAGAATCTGATCTCAGGTCAAAATGGGTTAACAATCATTCCCGACAGAAACCTCTTATCTTCATTTTTCCCGGGGAAATATTGAGGTTTCTTGGTGTTTGTGTCTCTATTGTCTGAGTTTGACCCCCTGAGAGAGTCCAAGATATGCTGTACGTCATCATAACCACTTTATACTGTACGTCATCATAACCATTTGTTTACCTGGATGTTTTGTGTCGCAGGTCAATGACGACATCGACTTGCAGGGAGGAACAGTTGGACAGGGTGAGACTCACTGGAACCACACAGAGGCTGAGGAACACACACACACACACACACACACACACACACACACACACACACACACACACACACACACACACACACACACACACACACACACACACACACACACACACACACACACACACACACACACACACACACACACACACACACACACACACACACACACACACACACACACACACACACACACACACACACACACACACACACACACACAATTATTCTCAATCTCCTGACGGGGTTAATGGCTTGGCATTTTCGCCACAGAACAGCAGCAGCCACACACACACACACACACACACACAACAAATACATTTCACAGAAACGATCGAAAACAGAGGGAAAATGGAATTCATAATCAGCATATCCATGTTTCATAAGGCCAGGTTTTTACATTTCATATACCATGAATGTGTGTTTGTGTATTACTATGCTTGTGAGGACCAAATGTCCCAACAGTGGTGTGCTGTGGACCTCCGCAGCAGTGGTGGGCACTGGGCAGGCAGTTTCATATGAATATGGAGTAAGAACTCAGAATGTAGAGATAAAGATGTGTTCTAACTTAACTCCTCTGGAGCCATGCCCGAGATAACGAGATTAATTTACCTTTGCACAGGTAGCCAGGGATTTGATAAATTAGCGTTACAATTACCTCATTTTAGCGCTGTTGCTAGCCACCATGTAGTCCATGTAAGAAACAGCCAAAATCCCCAGGTGCACGCCTGCATGCCGTCTTTATTGACATTATGGCTCATAATGAGAAGAAGTAGGCTAGATCGTAGCCTAATAAAACATTAATTTGAGCTCCCGCTAATCAAAACAATGACCGCATCGCTAGTAGGCCTCCGTGAGCCTCAGCAGAGCCGGGGGTTTGAGTACTTTCACTTTCAGGCACAACAAGAAGAGGTCTTCTCTGCTCATGTTGCACATTTTAGCTGGCACTCGCCACCTACCGCCCCCCCTGGCGTCAGAACGGTTAAGGCCAGATTTTACACGTGAGCTGTACATGACCGTGTGTGCGTTACCTCACCTGGGTGAAGGGGTGTGTGTAGGGTCAGTGTTACCTCTGGGTAGTGAAAGGGTGAGTGTAGGTCTCGGGGTAGTTCAGGTTGCTCTTGATGAGGTGGGACAGCTGCTCCATGGAGGGTCTGCTCATGGGAGGAGGAAGCTCCGGCTTAAACTTGAGCAGCACCATTTCCTGAGCCTCCTGTACGGCAAAAAAGCACATTATTTGTTACAACATAATTAGTACAGGCCCTGGAAAACTAAACAACAACAACAACAATCAATATACAGTGTTTGGACAATACATACAGTGTGTTACAACATAACTGGTACAGGCCCTGGCAAAATGAATTTAGAAGTTACAGTACACGTTACGTTTTTTATTTATTGGTCTCACTTTGTAATATTAATGCCATATTATCATTACTTCATAAGTCTTTTGCCGATTACTTGAGGGGCCAATTTGCGATACCCTCACAGGCTGAGACGCACAGGTTTAAGAGTGGGAAGACGACAATGAGGGGTCACACACACAACGTGCAGAGCAAGAACATGCGCGCGCGCGCATGCACACACACACACACACACACACACACACACACACACACACACACACGCGCACACAGGGATGAGAGAAGGAAGGGCCCTTTCATCAGAGTTGTGAATGAAGGAGCGCTCCGTGAGGTTGCCACGCAACACAGCTTCAAGTACTGTAGTAGAGAGAGTATGGAACTAATGGAACGTAAATCCTCTCATATCATCCACAATCTCTCTCTCTCTCTTTCTAGGGCTGCGACCATCCACCATTTATTCTATCCATTGCTTTTCGATTAATCACACGGTTCAAGAAGCACTTGGAAGAAAACAAATAATGACACTTGAGATCAGTGGTGGAAAGTAGCCAAGTACATCCGATCCAATAGAGGGTACAGTACAGTATGCGCGTGACATCATCATCATCAAACCAGGAAGTAATGCAGGAATGCCTACTAAGTGGCTAAGAACTACTTTATGGCCTTGACAGCCCATTCATCCAAACAGAAAAGTCATATTTAATTGCCTTAAACGATAATAAACAATGTTAAACTCACTTGAGCTGTCACTTTGCCACTTGATTTGCCAATCGATTTGCCACTCACTTTATGCATGCGCATACCCTCTATACGAAATATTTAGGGTGTCTGCGCGGACCAACAAATACATATTGATCTGGGGGGTTCTTGCCATGAAAATGTTAATTTAATACTAGGAAACAAGCCCAAAAAAGCAAACCAAGACCCGCCACCCACCAACCCACCCACACAAAAAAACCACAACCGCAACCACCAATATTTACAAGATTCAACTTCAAAGAAAAACAAGCTCAAATATCTCTAATAATAGGCGGACATGGCAACCACTGGCATGTGGAAGTCCTTACTTAGACACTATGAATGCACTCACGCTGTTGCAAACGGGTACATATACACGTGTGCATGCGTGTGTGTGTGTTAGCGAAGTGGCCAGGATGCAGGTGATGTCATCCATAATGGGAGTTATTTTTAGACTCACATGAGCATTTCAGAGTAACATGTGTATGTCGATAATCGTCAGCAAACCCTTCTGCGCGCGCACACACACACACGCACACACACACACACACACACGCACACACAGTAAACAACACACATGCACACACGTGTATATGTACCTATTTGCAACAGCGCGAGTGGTGTCTGTAATGAGTTCCACATGGCATGCGGCAGCCACAGTGTAGGAGTGGGGGAGTGAACTGAGACGCTGTTCCTTCCTGTGCTGAACAGAGGCATACGTCCCTGTCACACGTGCACTGTATGTACAGTAATATGGACACACGTGCACCGTATGTACAGTAATATATATATAATATTTCCACAGTTCAAACAGAACGTACATATACTATGTATGATGCACAATAGCAGCACCCTGACTCTGTTTGACCAGAATGGAAGAAAACCTTCATTAGTGTCATTAACACTGACTCAGTTTGACCAGAATGGAACAGAGCCTTCATTAGCATCATTAACACCGACTCCATTTGACCAGAACGGAACAGAGCCTCCATTAGTATCATTAACACTGACTCAGTTTGACCAGAATGGAACAGAGCCTTCATTAGCATCATTAACACTGACTCTGTTTGACCAGAATGGAACAGAGCCTCCATTAGTATCATTAACACTGACTCAGTTTGATCAGAATGGAACAGAGCCTTCATTAGCATCATTAACACTGACTCAGTTTGACCAGAACGGAACAGAGCCTTCATTAGCATCATTAACACTGACTCTGTTTGACCAGAATGGAACAGAGCCTTCATTAGCATCATTAACACTGACTCAGTTTGACCAGAACGGAACAGAGCCTTCATTAGCATCATTAACACTGACTCTGTTTGACCAGAATGGAACAGAGCCTTCATTAGCATCATTAACACTGACTCTGTTTGACCAGAACGGAACAGAGCCTTCATTAGCATCATTAACACTGACTCTGTTTGACCAGAATGGAACAGAGCCTCCATTAGCATCATTAACACTGACTCTGTTTGACCAGAATGGAACAGAGCCTTCATTAGCATCATTAACACTGACTCAGTTTGACCAGAACGGAACAGAGCCTTCATTAGCATCATTAACACTGACTCTGTTTGACCAGAATGGAACAGAGCCTTCATTAGCGTCATTAACACGGACTCAGTTTGACCAGAACGGAACAGAGCCTTCATTAGCATCATTAACACTGACTCTGTTTGACCAGAATGGAACAGAGCCTTCATTAGCATCATTAACACTGACTCTGTTTGACCAGAATGGAACAGAGCCTTCATTAGTATCATCATCGCTAACAGTAGGAAGAGTTATTCCGTGTGCATAGAGCCTGTACCAGCTGCAGGCGTGATGGGAATATTAACATGGAGCCAGAGTTAATGGTCAGAGAGGGATGATCTTCTGTCAAACCAGCGTCAGGAGATGACACAGGATAAGTGACAGCATGCCAAAGCAAATGTCAATATAAAGCATGTATGTGTGCACGCACAAGCACGCACACATTTTGCAGTGTGTAGCCCTCTCTGGACGTAAAAGGTGGGGGGACAATATTGGAGATGGAGAGTTGAGACTAGAGAGCAACTGCAGTTACTGCACGTCGGGTTGGCTATAAATTATATTATTATTATTATTATTATTACTGCACATACGGTTGGCTATAAATTATAGCCAGAATGATAATTGTTTCGAGAGGCAAGCATGCAGCGGCAGCCAATACACGACGACGATTGCACAACAAAATGGGAGCGGTGCTAGAGAGACCACCAGCGCCGAAAAATAAATAGAGCAGTCATTCCCCAATTAGTGCAGGGACATTCAGAGAATTTCAGACCCAAATGACCCCCTCTCTAGAGAAAAACTAGAGTTTTCAACAGGCCCGAAAATTAAGGCCCGGTGCACAGTGTGTGTGTGCTCGCACGTGCGTGAGTGAATGAGTGAATATTTTATTTCCGTATCCAGACTTCTTGAAAAGGTGAGTACATCCACTCTAGCCCAGATGCTGGACGAACAGCAATACAGAAGGAAAAATAATCACACCTGTGTGAAGTGAGGGGCGCTCTTATCATCGTACATCATCATGCATCATCTCATACTGGCCTCATACTGGATTGTCATCCATCCAAAGTTAGCTGAAAAAGTGGCCGATGGGCAAGTTAGTATAGTGCTGTATTTATCTATTTATTGTCTTTTGTTTATTGATCTATGATGGCCGTTTTTTTTAAAACCAATTGAAGTCAATGCAAGCTTCCACATCAGTGGCGAATGTGCGAAAATGCGACAGTTCTCGCTCTTTATTTGTTCGCTCTGGTGTCGAATTTTGCAGACATTCGCAGGCGAACTGCAGCACCTCTGACCACGCTCGCGTGTGCGTGCGTGCCGTGGACATGGCACATGGGTGTGCAACAGAGCAGCCGTCGGTCCGGCTACGCAGGTCGGGATAGCGCAGCAGCACACACTGTTGCACACCTCCCCTCCTACAGCTCTGTTGGGTGTGTGTGCGCTCGCGTGTGTGTGCGTGCGTGCCGTGGACATGGCACATGGGTGTGCAGCCGACCGGCCGTCGATCCCAAATGACTCTGGAGTCTGGACACCACATCACGGTAGTGAAGAAGACAAGAAGTGGTGGAAAGGATAGTAGGATATAGGCTACCAATACAAACAAAAGAGGTATTAGCGCACGCTGCACACCAATAGTGAAGATCGACGTGCATGCTGAGTGCTGACCACGGGACGGGAGACAAACTTGTAAAGGAAGGATCGGTTGCACAGCTCGTAGTCACGAATCACGATACAAAACACTTTTATTAAAGACCAACGTTTCGGCACCTTGCCTTCTCTTCAGGGTATGGAAGAAAGGATACCAATAATGACATAACGCAGGAGAACAAGAGGAGTGGAGTGGAGTGGAGGAGGAGAGGAGAGGAGGAGGAGGAGAGGAGATTGGAGTGGAGGGCTGGCGAATATAATCGCACAATACGCGTCGCATTTATATGTGTACAGACGCGACTAAATTCGCCGGGCAAATATTTCGCATTTTTTGGATCGCTTATTCGCATCGCGTCGCTAATTCGCCAGTGTGTAATGTAATGACCTTAAATGTCATTAGTATTTTAATGTTAGTACTCATGTTCTTCTCATCCTATGCTGTAACTATTTATTCATTTATTTATTTGGATCACAATGGAAATAAGTCCCAAGCTGATAAAAAAATAATTTAAAATGCTAAACGCAACACGTGTTGAAAAAGTAAGTTATAACGAATAAAGGCTGGCAGTGGCTAAACGCAAACATACATCAATGAGGGTTTTTTTTTTTTTTTTTTTTTTTAAGCTCAAATTATGACAATTTCAAAAGGCACTTTTAAGCTGTCATGTGCATGGTGACATGACACTGAACCTGGTGTCCCTATTAGAAGACAAGACACAATGTTCCCACAATGTTCACATAGTGTACTTCCACCAGAAACCTATTTTCTCTTCTAAATTAATGCACTTTCTTCAGGGCTTTGCAACCTTTTTCATATCAAGGTCCATTAGTTATTTTTGAGCCACGGACCACCATTTGATGAGATTATTTATAGACATAGATTTAGAAGGTCCCCTAGTGGCCGTTAGCTGTAAAGATCCATAGATTAGCCGCACCGTTGTATAGGCCGCAGGGTTCAAAGCATGGGAAAAAAGTAGCGGCTTATAGTCCGGAAATTACGGTATTATCCCACGATACTCTGAAAAAGAGAAAACACGGAGAAAGAAAAAACCAACCAATGCAACACTCTCACACTCCACCAGGGCCAGATCAGGGGTGTGTACTCTCAGATAAAATAAATAAAATGGATTTCATTCTCCATCTGGTTCAGATCACAGTATTCACATATCCTATCCTCCTCAGCAACTCCCCTATATCTTCCTGTTTCCAAAATGCCACAACGTATCTGTGCGCACAGTGACCTCTGACTTTTTTTCTAGGTTAAACAGATTTCTTCTTTCACTTATTTACTAAATATTTGGAGATCCTTGAAAGGGAGTCCTTGAAATTAAAACGTTTAATGAGAACTACCGACTGGTTTGAGTTGTGCAGTGTGCCGTACTGTGTGTGCACGGCCAAACTTGAACTTGATTTATCATAAAATGACAAGGAAATGAGGCCATGTAGTGTTCTGTTCCTGGCTGCCAAGCCTTCTCTGCACAAAGAGAAGACTCAATGACGAATGGATATCATGCCATATTACCGCCAGTCATTTTTCGAACCCATTAAGATCCGAGACCAGATTCTACAAAATCGACAAAATGGTTTTTTGGGCCTGAGAGGCAAAATCTCATCAAATGGTGGTCCGTGGCTCAAAAAGAACTAATGGACCTTGATATGAAAAAGGTTGCAAAGCCCTGAAGAAAGTGCATTAATTTAGAAGAGAAAATAGGTTTCTGGTGGAAGTACACTATGTGAACATTGTGTCTTGTCTTCTAATAGGGACACCAGGTTCAGTGTCATGTCACCATGCACATGACAGCTTAAAAGTGCCTTTTGAAATTGTCATAATTTGAGCTTAAAAAAAAAAGAAAAGAAAAGAAAAAAACCCTCATTGACGTCTGTCTGCGTTTAGCCACTGCCAGCCTTTTTTCGTTATAACTTACTTTTTCAACACGTGTTGCGTTTAGCATTTTAATTTTATTTTTTATCAGCTTGGGACTTATTTCCATTGTGATCCAAATAAATAAATAAATAAATAGTTACAGCATATGATGAGAAGAACATGAGTACTAACATTACAATACTAATGACATTTACAACCGGCCATCATAGATCAATAAACAAAAGACAATAAATAGATAAATACAGCACTATACTAACTTGCCCATCGGCCACTTTTTCAACATATTTTTTAAAATGTTCAAAGATTGGGCAAATTTAATTTCCCTTGGGATTTTGTTCCAATCCTCCACCCCTGTATATTTAAATGAGCTTCTACCTACCCTATGTCTCAGGTTTGGTGGTTTAGGATCAGCTACACTAGCCCTTGTGTTCAAACTGGTTAACATACGGGAAGTAACCTTTAAAATATCTTGGGCATTGTTCTTTTAAAATGTTATAGACCATAATGAGTCTCAGTTGTTGTATTCTGCCTTCTGATCTCTCCGCAAAGTGGGTGCCTGTGGGCTATAGTTCCAAAGCGGGTGCCTATGGGCTATAGTTCCAAAGCGGATGCCTATGGGGTATAGTTCCAAAGCGGGTGCCTATGGGCTATAATTCCAAAGCGGGTGCCTATGGGCTATAGTTCCAAACGTTTGAACTATCCCATTGAGACAAAGCGGGTGAATATGGGGCCTGGGCTATAGTTCCAAACGTTGGAACTATCCCATTGAGACAAAGCGGGTGCCTATGGGCTATAGTTCCAAAGCGGGTGCCTATGGGCTATAGTTCCAAACGTTGCTCCTATGGCAAACTTACTGACGAGCGCAGTGGACACTTTTCATGATTGGCTGCCTCTAAGCCAATGGGACACAGTTGGCTGCCTCTAAGCCAATGGGTCACTTATTGGAGATCGCTTGCATCTTTTAAAACAGAAAACTCAAGAGAAATCCACCTTTCAGCAGGCCCAAGGAAGAGGAAATGATCCCCCCCCCCGAAGCAAAGTTTTAGTTAAAAACGCTCGCTCTGAAAGAATATATATTCTTCCAGTGTTTTTGTTTTTCCACCATCACAGAAAGACAGACTCACTCTAGCTCTCTCTCTCTCTCTCATTAAGTCAACTCATTTGTAAACACAGGTAAAAAAGAAACAGGAGTGCATGTCCGTCCGAGGATAATTTGTCTAATTATTGGAGGATATTGGATATTGATCCTAGCTGTCTAGTCTAGCAAATAACGGCGGTTGGTAATGAGGAGTTATTTCATGTTCACACAGTTATCCAGCTGGCTGAGCAGTAATCCCATCTCAAGGTCAAACTCTACCCGGCAACGATGACACGTTGCTTCTACGGCTCTGACGGAGAAAGCTCTCGCTGTCGGCGGGCAGAAACCTCTTATCTCCATATTCTGGCGTTTTGTGTGTTTTTTCGTAAATTAACGCCCCGCTTGATCATACTACAGTGTCACACAAAGGCATCAAAAGTATCAGATATACAAGCGCAAAGCGCAGCACCAAGCGACACATTTTGATCTTGTAGATCTACTACTTTTGCCATTTTTTAAATTTGAATCCTCAAATTGTTTTGCATATTCTTTTTCACCGGACAGAGACAAAGTATAACGGTATCCCGGAAGCCTGGCGTGTTATATGTGAAAAAAACAACCTTATGATGAATTTGAAGGTATGAGCATAGAGCAGCCATATCTAAAGTCTAATGGCCCACGGCTTCCTTCCTAAAATGTATTATTTATGGCCCACACCGGTATGGTCATTGCACTTTTGAAATAACCTGGATAAGAGGCTACATCTTCATAGAATTCATAAGGGTTCCTAATTAACACACTATTTCAAGATGTGAAAGAAAGGCTATCATATCATAGTTCGTTTAACTCCCCCCCCCGTGGTTATATTTAGCTACATTGTGACGTTTGAACAAAAGACCATTTATTGAACTGTACATAATGATACTGTTCTGTCGGGTGGAAACCTCATATGTCCAAAATTGTTACTTTTCAGGATTCAAATTTAAAAGCATAAAAAGTAGCAGATCACCAAGAAAAATCGAAGAACGACTGACATAGAAACATAGCTTTTTCAGAAAACTGTCAGGATGTAGAAGACGTTTTTAGAATCTGATCTCAGGTCAAAATGGGTTAAAGTGGGAAATTTGGTATATAGTATTTTTTATTGGCATAAAATATTGTCTATATACATACATTCATGAATCCACTTGCTGACTGGCTAACAGTATTGCTTATTTTTTTATAGGGGTTTCTTGTGACCCTATCAAAATTGTCAAAAATGTCAAACTTTCCTTATGCTTTAAAGGTGCAGTGAAATGAAAAAGACGTTTTTCACACTTTTGGACCATATCCGTGGTCATTATATGGGCATACCTAACAATGGATGCCAAAAGAATGTGAAAATTCTCATTTCTGTGTGTTTTTATATCAAAGGTCCATAAAAACGATTGCATTATTTATTTATTAAAACGAAAACGTGCTGCGTGATGACGTGTAGAGATACACATCGATAAAAGCCAATAACAATGAAGCTCACGCATTTAATTTCCCATATTTGCGCATCCATCCATCACAGCTGCTATTGATTACATAATACTCCGTTTTTATTTCCATTCCAGATAACATCCAGGCAGTGTATTACTCGGTTTCAACTTAATCATCACGCTAGAATATGTATCTGAAAACATTATAGGGTAGAAATAAGCCACATAACAGTAAACTGGTTGTGCTGGCCGACCATTATGATTTATAAACAAACAACACCACGCTGTTGCGCTTAGCATAGCTACCGTCCCTAGCTACCGTCCCATCGCCTGAAGGGATGCGACGCTCTGATTGGTTCAGAAACTTCAGACCGGTGTTTCATGTGGAAACACCATTTTCATGTTGTTCACCATTTCCGTTTCACTGCGCCTTTAAGTAGCATGTGACATGTCAAACTAGGGGGTTTTCATGATTCTGAATCCATTCCAAGCATTAGTTTTGCACTCCTTGGGCTAAAAACTACCATAGACGTCATGACAAATGTGACAAATCAGCACAAATGTGATGAAATATTTAGGATGACCACCGAGCCGATTGTACTCTATGGCTCCGAGACATGGACACGTTCAAAGAAATTAGAGAAACGGCTGGATCGACTTCTTTAGCCCATTTTGACCTGAGATCAGATTCAAAAAATGTCTTCTACATCCTGACAGTATTCTGAAAAAGCTATGTTTCTGTGTCAGTCGTTCTTCGATTTTTCAAAAATAGCAGACCTGCAAGCTCGTAGCGCGCCACTCGGTGGCGCGCTATGAGCTTGTAGATCTGCTATTTTTAACAGCTAAAGCATAACATAATGCTAACACCAAAAGGGGTTCCCGCCCCGAAATGGGCTAATATCGGGCAACCTTCCCCGTGTCTCTTCACTATTTCCAGAAGAACGATCCAGGAGAACACAGTTTGCCGGCCACTGCTACAGAGCTGACAATGAGGTTATATCTTCCCTTCTTCTCTGGAGTCCTGCCTCAAAGCAGACCAGAGGTAGAAATCTGTCGTTCCCTCGTTATAGGGACACATGCAGCAGTAAGCAAGAACTGGGGATGGCAATGAAGGACCGGGAAGTCTGGTGTGGCATTGTGAAATCCATGACCATGTTGGTATGCGGTCAGGTTTTCAGCTGGCTCAGGGAAGAGGACGACCCTGCCATGCATAGTCCACCATAGATAGGTGAATGAACTGTATCTGTCTGTGGGCAGGCATATGCTGTGCCTGTGTGTGCGCGGCTGTATGAGTTGAGGCTTAGAGGTATAGGTATTTTTATTATGCTGTAACATTTAACTCACTGCTGTCGTTTGGCATCAGTGCAATTTGAAATGTAATCTTGAAATGAAATGTACTATTCTGTAATGTAATATAATGTATTTTTTATGTTTTTATTTATTTCTGGACTCTTGGAAGATTAGCCGAAAGGCTAAAAGAGATCCAAATAAAAATCAAATCAAATCAAATGATCTCGCAGTCAAACAATTATGATGATGTGTGTGTGCTCCTGTGTGTGTGTGTGTGTGTGTGTGTGTGTGTGCATGTGCACGCATGCCCATGTCTGTGCGTGTGTGTGCATACCTCTTTCTGAGACAGTGAGCAGGCCTCTTTGCCGATGGTCTGTAGAGCCACATGAAGCTGTCCTTCTAGAATGAGCTGTTTGTTGTCCTCCACCACGTACGCCTGGAGACGCACACACACACACGCACACACACGCACGCACACACACGCACACACACACACACACAGAGACAAGAGTTCTGACAGAGCATACAGCATGTTTTTCAATGACTGTCCTGGCGTACCGCGAGCGACACCGCACTGTGCAGCGACATCGTCCACCCGTCCTATAATTGCTTGCAGAGTCTCCCTGCCTGTGCAGATGACGAGCGACACTGGACACACAGAGACAAGCATTCTGACGGAGGGAACACATGTGGGGCACCACGGACATGCCCCTCCCTGCCTACAGAAATAATCAACCCTCCAAAAACAACCTCCACCCGCACCCTCAGATCTGCAATTAGATTCCTACTCAAGGTTCAAAATACCAATCTACGCACAATGGGGGGACCAAGGCCTTCTGCTCGGCAGCACCGTGCCTGTGGAACAGCTGGGCTTCCTATGGACTTCAGAGTACTCCCTGGTTTCTTTTAAAACAGGCCTGAAATTTATTTCGCAAGGCCTTTTCGTGTAGAACTGTTGCGTGTCCGATGTCAGCAATGTCCTTTTAATAACCCTGCTTTTATCCTTCTACTCTACTGTATGATTGATTACAGTATGTGTTTTGAACCATGTCGCACTCTGGGATTACTTGTGAATGAAAAGTGCAATAGAAATAAAATTAATTGTTAATATTACTTCTTACTGGCCTACCGCATGTGCACTTAAGCCTCTCCAATTAATCCAGAATGCTGCAGCTCGCTTGGTCTTCAACCAGCCAATATTCTCACATGTCTCCCCACTTCTCCACTCCCTCCATTGGCTCCTGGTCACTGCCCCTCCCCCTTTTCCGCTCCCTCCATTGGCTCCTGGTCACTGCCCCTCCCCCTTCTCCGCTCCCTCCATTGGCTCCTGGTCGCTGCCCGCACAGAGTACAAAACTCTGATGCTGGCCTTCAAAGCAACTAAAGGAATGGCACTCCTATATCTTGCAAGTCTGATCGGACCCGACAAACCCTCACGTGTGCTCAGATCAGCAGGGAAGCTTGAAGTACATTCACTAAAGGAAGTCATTCAAAATTGGCTTTGTTCAAGAGTTCAATGTTTTAGAGATTTAGACAGCTTTGGAGGTTGAGATGGGCACAACAAAAAGCTAATGAGCAGCATACAATTTGGGAAAGTGATAAAGGGGCTTCACAGTGGCGTGCATAAGCCAGCGATCAATGCCCGTGATCGTGTGCAAAATGCTAATTCAGCCCAATTGGTCCAGGCGCTGAGATGCGAGAAGCGAGGACAGAGACAAATTCTCTAAAGTTATAAGATAGACACACGTGGTCCTTACCTTCCAGAGGACGATGATGTCCAGGTCCAGGTCGTTACACTTCCTGACCACGGCGGCGACGTCGGCCAACGCCGCCTCCGGCCACCGACTCCTGGCCTGCGGGGGCGCTAGAGCGCCGAGTGCCCTCCTCGCCGCCGCCGCCGCGTAATGCCGGAAGAAGAAGTCTGCACACGGCGTGGAAGAGCTGATGATCTGAGGGAGAGGGACGACGCACGTTTAGCGTTGGACTAAAGACAATTCCACCACAGGTCGTTTCGAGGAAGCAATCCGATTGGTTGAAACAGCCTTCTAGCCGTGGGTTAAACCAGCACCGTTCACCACCTAATCAAAACAAAGAATTCAGCTGCTCTGTTCTCCCAGAGCGCCAGCAAACTCGGTGGCTAGGCTAGCTAGTTTCTTGGGACATTTGTGGTCGTAGTGACTACATCTGTCATTAAAAAAATATATTCTTTCAGCGATTTTCTTCAGTGATGCTTGCGGAACTCGACTTCATTTCTTTCCTGACCGCATCCCTGTCGTGGCAATAATCACGTTAACCCACATCTTCTCGTGTAATATTGCTTAAATAAAATCTCTCCAGTGAAAATGTTTGTATGACCAAGTTCAGACATGCTGAAGACATGCCGACTTCTATGGAATACAAATGACTGAGAGCTTGAATCCATGCGTTGTCATCAGAAACAAACGCACTCACAAAGTAGTACATCATTAGTAGTCTTTCAAGGCTTTTAACGCATTTTGACCTGGGAACGATTCTACAAATGTCTTCTGAATCATGACAGTTTTCTGAAAAACCTCATGTTTCTATGCCAGTGGTTCTCAAACATTTTCATGTCAAGGACCCCCAAGATTATATGTAATTGGCCACCTCTCAGAAGCAAAGATTTGAGTTAAAAACGTTGGCTCTGAAAGAATATATATTCAAAGATTTGCGCCACATTTTAACGATTTTTCAAAAATAGCAGACCTACAAGCTCGTAGCGCGGCACTCGGTGCCGCACTACGAGCTTGTAGATCTGCTATTTTTTCAATAGCTAAAGCATAACATAAGGCATAACAACACCAAAAGAGGTTCCCGCCCAAAATGGGTTAAAGCAGCAGCATCATTAGTAGTCTTTCAAGGCTTTTAAAGCAGCAGCAGGCCTATTATATATTATAATTATTGGCCTTGCTTTGTTAGCATATGAATGAACCGCCTCAGCGGAAGTGACCTATATATATATATTCGTTTCCAACACATCATCAATTATGTAAATCACATCCTTCCGAGGCCCCGTCATTAATGCATCATTGATGCACTGAAAATAGAACTCGTGGAACTCCTGAACGGGAGAGAAGCTCTTCTACATCAATTAACGTGCGTAACTTTTTAATGGGAGGTTAAGTGGAGTGGAAGTACCCTTTGTTAATGTATGGCTGGCAGAATTGACCAACCTGCTGCAAATGGAAAAGATAAGATATGACGTTTCTCTTAAAACGAAAGTATTCGACAGAATGTGGCAACCGTTCTTTTCTCACCTATCATGGCTAAAGTATGTATGCACATGAATGTTTTTATTTTCTAAAACTGATCTATTGTATAGTATTTTAATTTGTGTATGTTTTGTTTTTGTGTGTATTATAATTTTTTTCTTTTCTTTCCTTTGAATGGGGGGGGGGGGGGGGCGTGGGAAGGGTTTGTGTATGTGATGTGAATGTTTGTAAAGTATGTCTTGTCTTTAAACATGAAAATGTATAAATAAAATTGTAAAAAAGTGTTATACTTATATTGTATTAACATACAGAATATCGGTTTTATTCATAAAAAGTGTTCTGGATAGCAGCTTTTGTTGCTTTTCATGTTGATTTGACTTCTTACGAATGCATTCAACTTGCATTTCACGTGCATTTCGTGTGCATTTCACTGAACACATTGAGAAAGCATCTCATGAAAAAGACGTTTGGACAAAAAGACATTGTCTTGCTAAATCATACCTGTTCCGTTCCCAGACTCAGGTCTGCAAAGGTGTATTTGTCTGTGGTGCCCGAGGTAGCTGGGGAATGAATGAGACAGAGATTTACAAGCTTTAAAGCTTTCCCACAAATACGAATGTTAGTTTAAGTAGTAAATCGAATCGTTGATAAATGTTTTAAAATGTAAAAATAAAACACGCTTCTCGATTATTTCATGAATAGAAAAAGTAATCGATAGAAATCACTAAGAAAATAATACTAGTAGTAAATAATGTCAGGCCGAGTACCTTGGTGGGGGTTGCATTGCGTGGCCCTGAAACATAGCTTGGATTTTTCTCTGCTGCTCAGCTTCCAGTCTGGAGGAGAGGAAGAAAGGAGAGGAGGTTGAGTAGAGGACAAGGGGGGGGGGGGGGGGGGAGTTCATGATGCTTCAAAGACCAACAGAACTGTGCCTCAGGAGCCACTACTTCTTAAACATCCGTTCGGGAAACGTTTTTCAAAACCAGCTAACATCATTGGATCCTCAAGTAAGTAAGTAGCCTTGCCGAGCCATGAGGCCCATAGGGCAGGAGCCTATCTGTTTCTGTGGTGTGAGGCAGCTTGATGTACAAGTACACCCCCTGGACATGACGCTAGTATGTCGCAGGGACTTACCCCCAATCCAACCCTTGATGCAGAGTGTCAAGCAGGGAGGCACTGGGTCCCATTTTTAGAGTCTTTGGTATGACCCGGCAAAGACTCAAAATGGGACCCAGTGCCTCCCTGCTTGACACTCGGCATCAAGGGTGGGATAGGGGGATCCTCAAACTGTCTGCTAAACCAGCCAACTCCACCACCCCTCCCCCTTTCAAACTGTCTGCTAAACCAGCCAACTCCACCACCTCTCCCCCTTTCAAACTGTCTGCTAAACCAGCCAACTCCACCACCTCTCTCTCCCCCTTTCAAACTGTCTGCTAAACCAGCCAACTCCACCACCTCTCCCCCTCTCATGCAAGAAATTGACAAGATATAAAGTCACAACAACAACTTAATGAGGCAGTATTGCTTTGTCTTTAAATATGTTTTCTCCCATTTCCTGAAAAATGTAACATTTTGTTGTTAGCTGGTTTCTGCCCGACAGCAGAGATAATACAAAACCCTTACTTTTCAGGAAAAGTAAAAAAAAAAAAAAAAAAATTGTAGCTATCATTTAGTCACAAGCTCTTGAAAATACTACCCTCCAGGACCCCCACCAGTGGTCCTGGAGGGGGTTCCAGGTGGTCCCCAGCTAAATGATGGAAAGCTGGTAACCAGCCAAATGGACCTTAGAGTGTAAAATGAGTGTAAAAATTACAACAAAATTATTGTGAAACATCTGCATTACTTAATACAAGAAGTCTAAATAGAGAATGTTGTTATTTTATTGTTATTTGGATCAATGTGTGCCTGTTATCTAATGGTGCAACATCTATACAGCATGGAATTGGGGACACAATCTTATCCAACGATAACAAAATATTCTTTAGTTTTGGCTCCGAGGCTAAATCTCATCAAATGGTGGTCCGTGGCTCAAATACCGAATAAATAATGGACTTCGACATTAAAAAACCCATCTACAGTACACGGCCACATACATATCCTTCTTGGTGAAAAGGCAGACAATGGCCCCTGGATAAAGGAAGCTTTTTCCATTTTCAGAGAGGCAGATCTCGCCTATATCTTTAATCTTTCAGAATATTATGCTTTGTCATCGTGTGCCCAGCTGAGAACTATTGAGGTACAGTAGGTCGGTTCTCAGCGGTGCCAGAAGAGAATCAATAGGTTATGTAATGCATGTGACCTGAATGATGTGGAAAATGATGATTTTGATGAGGGTTCCATTATTTGAGCTATACTGCAACAACAAAAACCTGAGCTATTCTGGGAAGATGATGGTCAGAAGTTGGTGATTAGAAGAAGACAATCTCATCTCTTCCAAGTAGGTCCATGTCCGGTCTCCTGTTACATAACAGGCCCAATGGTGAAGTTTATGTAATCTTCCATGAAAGAAGCTTGGGTGTTTTAGTTATAGTTAGTTTAGTATTCATTTGGAAATTGTTTGTGAACTGTCATGTGGGTTTATTGTCATTGTTTATGTAAAACAGGGGTGGGCAACTTTGACGATGGCGAGGGCCAATATATTTCCACACTCACTCCAGATGGGCCACAGTCCAAATTACTGTCGTAGCAAAAAAAGCTGATCTACAAGCTGAAAACGCGTTGCAATGAGACACGTTTTGAGCTTGTAGATCAGCTATTTTTGCTGTATTTTAATTGAAAACCTGAATAATCTTTTGCTGTTTTTGAATTGGAATCCTGAAAAGTAACCTTTTTTATTGAATTTCAAATGCATTTTGTTATTGTTATGTTAACTTTATGAACTGTTAACATAACTACATTGGACATAAAAAGACAATAACTTTTAATACTAGTCATTTAATACTAGTCGTGAAGTAATTAAAGCGGGTTTGGAATTGTAACAGCTGAAATCAGTATTCTGATATTAACCTGTGGGCCGCATTAAGTTACGGTGGAGGCCACCCGTGATGTAAAATGTAAGTAAAAGTGTCCTGTAAGTCCATATATGGGCCGAGAAAAATCAATCAAATCAATCAATCATGCTGTTGTACAACAAGACACTGAGACCGACCAAGCCACAGCCTCCAGTGTGGAGTGTTTTCTTTGTGAGAACATCAAACCTTTGTCCTCAGCGGGGTTGATGCACTTGTGAAGCCTCCAGTGTCTACTGCTGCTGGACACCTGGACAATGTGGAACTCACGGACACCTGCTTCACTCTGACAGACAGACAGACAGACAAAGAGACATTGACAAAGAGGTGGACAAAGACGAAAAGAAAGTGAAGTGCAGAGCAGTTGGGTGCTGCAGTGTCTCCTGTCGTGTCCAGATATTGTTATTTTCTCTGATGCAAGTTGTCCCTGCAGACTAGAGCACCAATGAGCCCTTCTACCTTCTACTTGCTTAAATGCACTGGAATATATGGCAGTCCTTGGCACGAAAAAAGTTTGAGAACTACCTATTTAGAAGGCATCAGTTCTTAAGACTTATAAGGTGCCCGGGACACGGCCAAAGCATTTCTGGGGGTACCCGGCCAAAAACGTTGAGAACCCCATCATGACAGTTTTCTGAAAAAACTATGTTTCTATGTCAGTGGTTCTCAAGGACCCCAAAATATATGTAATTGGCCGCCGACCCCCCTCTCAAAAAAAGTTGTTTCAAGATTTGAGTTAAAAACATTCACTCTGAAATAATAGATATTCAAAGATTTGCACCACATTTTCACAATTCAAAAAGAAAAATCTATGAGCTCGTAGATCTGCTATTTTCTGCTGTGTTCAAAGTGTAACATAATGCTAAAAGCACCGAAAGGGGTTCCCGTCCTGAGTGGGTTGAGAGGCTCACCATGTTGATGTTCTCCACGTCGATGAAGACCAGCATGCTGCCGTTGGTCCGCTCTCCCGTCGTCCTCTCTACCGCCGTCTCCTCGGGTGGAATGTTACTGCGACACGCCGTGGCGCGCACGCTCAGCGAGCGACTCGCACAGATGAACACCGTGTGGCGCAACACACGATGACTGTGTGACAGTGAGAGAGAGAGAGAGAGTGAAGGGGTTATTAGGACAGTGGGTCTAAAAACAGTGTATACTGTATGTCAAGGACCTCTACAACTCTGATGATGTGTGACAGTGAGAGAGAGAGAGAGTGAATGGGGTTAGTTAGGGACAGTGGGTCTAAAAACAGTGTATATGTCAAGGACCTCTACAACTCTGATGCTGTGTGTTCAACACCGGCAAGCTACATGTAGGCTGCCATTCATTTCCAATGGAAGCCAGTGACATGAGGATACAAAGCTACAGTACAACCAGTAAGACGCCCTAATGGGCGAAGTCGCGCTGAAACAACAGAGCTTCTTAACCCATTTTGGTCTGACGTCGAAATTTAAAACAATGTCTTCTAAATCATGACAGTTTTCTGAAAAACCTCATGTTTCTATATCAGTGGTGCTCAATATTTCATGTCAAGAACCCCAAAAATTATCCCTATTTGGCCGCGAAAATATGTTGTTCCAGGGACATCAGGGAGGAGGGGGTTGTTGTCGTGAGGAGTGATCATTAGCATTAAGCTCTCGTCAGAAACGGTTACATGTCCTGAGACATGCGAGACAAAGTCACAAATGAAATCCGATCATTGGATGAGCGACCCGACAGCTCACCAGCGATCAAAGCTTTAGAGATACAGGGTGTAAGGGCCAAATGACCACTAATGTCGAACACATTTATGTAACCTTGGGGTGGCGCTGTTGTTACATAAGCGTCAAGTTCACGTGCATGGTGAGTGAAGGATTGACCCGGAAGGGCAACCGGCTTTGACCCAGGGGGGGCAGTCTGGCCCAATCCCAATTGCCTCCCTCAAGCCCTGAGCCCTGGACCCTCATTGACTTTAATGACGTCAGCTGTAAGTGCTTGAGGGTGAGAGGCTGCAAAGGCTCCAAATTGTTGTGAAAGAAATGGGACAGCACTTTGAAGATGAGTCTGCCATTCATGACACTTTCCATCACTTTATAAAAACTGTCCTTATTCACAGCCAGTACCTACCTACATGCTTGGCCTATTTACACATGTCTATCATGTCTATTTTAGTATTTAAGCTGATCGTTTTATTATTAGTTTAATAAATACACTTTCCTGTGTGATATGAGTTGTAATATTCATATATAATATGCATTATACATTTCATTTCCATATTCTTTTACTTTGCTCATTAGTCATTTCTCATCATGTTTCCCTTATTATTGTTATTAAATATATAGCCTATATCCTTCCATTCCGTCTGCTTTTGAGAACAGTGAGAAAGCACTATTGTGTTTGTTGACATTCTAATCGCGATACATAACTAATTTGCATAGCTAAATGATTGACGTTCGGAGGATCCCCCTCATTCCACTGGTAACGCTATGAACTGTGGGTAATTTCTTTGCCAAAGTCAGCATCGACGCTGACTTTGGCAAAGGGCACATAAAGGGGCGAGGCTGAGCCCTCACTGACTTACCCATTTCAAATGGGACATCCCTGAAGCCCTCGCAGACTTCACATGAACGCGCAGCTAAATCAGTGAGGGCTCATTGAGTCAGCAAGGGAGTGGATTGGGATTGGGCCTCAGACAGATATTTTGTGAAGCCACAAGGAAATCAGGATTTCCTGAAAGTTAATATAATGGCCTGTTGTGGCGCTGTCATTGGACCCAGAAAAACCCATAGCCCCATAGAAGTCCATGTATTTGGGCCCAACTTCACCTAGACTGTATTACCTTAATAAACATGGTCATGAATACTTTTTGCTTCCAGTCACTAGTTTAAAGTCTAATTTCTAATGTCATGATATTCTTTTTGGAAAATTATGGTCCCATTTATAAAAAAAATGTAATAAAGTCGCACATGTTCTGAGGGGCGTGGCTACCGTTACAGTCTATGAACAGGATCCCCCACCCACTCGAGTCAAAATAAAAACCAACTAAGAAGAAGGGGGGGAAGTCCCGCCTCGTTGTCTGGGCCAGCCAATGGGCCAGCTGGGCCCAAACGGATCTAGAAAGATGGCGACTTACAATTCAAGGACTGACAGGCTTCATTTTACGTTCATGTTAGACCCGGGGAACGCTTTGTCCATATTTTTTACAGTCTATGCTTTGACCGCAGGTACGTCAGCACTTTGAAATGGTGTGGAGCGAAATGTTTGTCTGAAGTATCCAGTGTCTGTAATCTATCTAATTATGGTTTATTTCTAATATCACACAGATCTGATGCTGTACTCAACTCTTTGCATGGTGAAATAAATACGTTAAAAGCATGAAGAGCTGCCTGTGTGACGTTATTGGGGCTGACACACAGCGAATAAACAGTACGGCATTAGAACGCCGCATCAGTCAGGTCCAGCTACGGGATCAATTCCTTGAGAGATCCGAGGCTCTCACACAGGGCTTTGAAAATCCTGCTTTTAATGGAGATAAATAAATGGAACCTGGATGTAAAAATCCCATAGCTGGTAGGGACAGAGGCGTTGGCACCTGCTGTATAGGGGGTCAAATATGTTCGTAGATGGAGGAAAAATAATTAATCTGGTGTCAGTGAGGTCAGACCGGCCGGCTCCATATATGCAGATGTAGGAGGACGCCCCATATATGGTCACACCTCGTGACATAAAGTGACATCATGGAGACCCTTAGATCTCCATATATGGTTTAAAGTCCAACCACTGTGGTTTGACGTGAAACCATATACGTAGGGTCACACCTCGTGACATAAAGTGACATCATTAGATCTTAGATCTAATCTCCATATATGGTTTCAAGTCCAACCACTGTGGTTGCCGCGACACGACTCAGTCTTGCAAACCAAGTTGGTACAACGTATGGATCTCCATATGTGGAGCTGACTATCATCACCTGGATCTCCATATATGGAGATCATTGTAGACATGAAGATACAAAGAAAGAAGGGATACCGCCGGAAAAAAATATATTTTTACAGTTCATTTACAGCCAAAATATAGGCAAATACTACTGTACAGTAAACTTCCATGGATTTATTGTTCACACTGTCAGCTGTTTTGATATTACAGTAATGCAAAGATAGATGGTTCTCTGAACATTCCTTTGTGTAAGCAGTGAATGATGAGACAAGCTGCACTTTGTGTTCCGGCTGTTAATTCACCCAAATCCTGTATGAGGTTGAGGTTGAAAAAAGAGACTTTAGTGAACCTATATAATATGTTGGACTGAGGTCGATAAAAAACAGTTTTCTGAAAAACCCATGTTTCTATGTCAGTGGTGCTCAACCTTTTTCATGTCAAGGACCCCCAGAATGATCTCCATTGGGCAACAGACCCCCATCTCAAAATATGTAGTTCCAGGGACCCCCCCAGAAGCCAATAAATATTTTAGTTAAAAATGTTCGCTCAGAAATATATATTCAAAGATTTGCGTCGCATTTTCACAATTTTTCAAAAATAGCAGACCTACAAGCTCGTAGCTATGAGCTTGTAGATCTGCAATTTTTCAATAGCTAAACACAACAGTATAACACAATGCTTAACCCATTCTGAACGGGCACCCATTTTGGTGTCAGCATCATGTTATGCTTTAGCTATTGAAAAATAGCAGATCTACAAGCTCATATCGCGCCACCGAGTGGCGCGATATGAGCTTGTAGATCTGCTATTTTTGAAAAATCAAAGAGCAACTGACATTTCTAGAATCTGATCTCAGGTCAGAATGGGTTCATCAGACCAGTGTGTGTCCAGTGGAAAACCTCGTATGAATCTGATCTCAGGTCAGAATGGGTTAGAACACCAAAAGGGGTTCACGCCCCAAATGGGTTAATAGGGTTATTAAAGACTTGGAAAAACATCCCTCTAGCACTACAATGTACTGTAGGCATTTAGAAAGACGTTATCCAGAGGGACTTCTGATCAAAAGGTGGGAATAAGCAAGCAATCATGAACACTGGTCAACACACAATAAAACGTGTAACCTAATTAAGAGTGCAGAGATAACAATGTAGTGTCTCTCTCAAATAAACTAGAATACCAGGTAAAAAAAATTGCTAATTTGGTATCATGTGTGCCATACACTGGTCCTTGAAATGTAACATTTTGAGAAGCACTGCTTTAAAGCCATTCACCATTAGCACTGCTGACTAAACCTGTCCATCTATCTAAATAACTTTATGGTATATATATCCATCCATCCATCCATCTTCAGCCGCTTATCCGGAGTCGGGTCACGGGGGCAACACCTCCAGACTGCCTTCTCCAATTAGTAACTTCATCCTGGGGGATGAAGTTCGCGAGGCGTTCCAAGGCCAGTTTGGAGATATAATTCTCCAATCTAATCCTTGGTCTTCCCCCCGGGGGGGGGGGGGGGGAGTGCAACGAGGACCTCCATATAAGGAGACACTCGTCGGGAGGCATCCTTACTATATGCAGTGCTGACAGAAACCTGTCCATCTATCTAAATAACATTCTGGTCTAGCAAAACAAATCTAAGTAACAAAAACATGAACCAAGTGACCAAGGCACAGTATGCCTGCCTAGTACACTCTACACTGGCATCAAGAAGCGACAGAGGTGTGCTGGAGTACCTCACTGACTCACAATGCATCGCCTTGTGACGTGTTGCGTCCTGAGTGTGTAGATTCACAATAATGTTTGGTAGAGCGTGTTCCGTTTGTTGATTCAATGATGACCACGTACTTTAACCCCAAGGCTTCTTAATTCAATGGGTATACAAGGTATACATCTGTATACAAGGTATACAAATGTTTGTCCTTGACATGAAATCTATCTGATCCGACTTCCTGTCTGTGCCTTATATGGGTTTCACTAGTCACTACTGACACACTACTACAGACACTGACACCTTGTGGGTAAAGATAATAGATCATGATCATGATCATCACAGAGCAGTGGTCCGGGAGGGTACCACCAGCTGTCCTTGAAGGGGTTCAACTCTTGAGGGACATTACGGCTCCATTTGGTTTAATTTACACTCTCAAGAGTTTAAGTATTGCTAAACATCTGCATTACTTAATTTACAAGAAGTCTACACAATTCAAAAAATAATTGTTATTTTGATCAACCTGTTATCTCTGTATCACATCAATACAGCATGGGACAGACAGGCTTCTACCCGCCCAGTGTCATCCAACAAAAAATAATTGTTTGCTACCGTAGGAGAGATAACAGGCAAACGTCGACCAAAATAACAATTCTTCTACATTCTCCAATTGTGTAGACTTAAATTAAGTAATGCAGATGTTTAACAATAACGTATAAGGGTCAATAAGGGTCTACTTGGTTAGCAACTCTGCATCATTTAGCTGGGGATCAGCTGGAACCCCCTCGAGGACCACTGGTGGTCCCCGAACCACTGGTTGAGAATCACTGTGCTAGAGCACACAGTAAAACTCTGTCCTCTTCGGTTACATCCTTTGAAAGAGCTCGTCAATTGATTATGTCCCTTACCTTCCAATAAGGCCCTTTTGAATGACAGGCCAACCTCAAGCCAACACTTGAGGGTGGACGAGGGCTGGCTTTGAGAAGAGGTGTCATGTCCGTCATGCGGCACGGGCTGCTGTTGCTAGTGACCGGGGACCCCCAAATGTACCTTACGGGTCTGTCATGATGCATGATGATCATAAGAGCGCCACTCACTTCACACAGGTGTTTTTAAATGAAAGAATGGACATAATACACACAAAGTCACTTGTTGGAGCGGTTAGCACCGCTCAAAAAGGGTTCAGAATTACTGCTCTAAAACAGTGGGGTCCAAAGTGGGGTCGAGGGACACTCAGGGTTCCTTGAATGGGTGCTAAATTGACCCTTGCCAAGTCTGTAAGTTAACCCATTGGCAGTGCTGACTAAACCTGTCCACCGATTGGTCCAGGTTCTAACACACGATGTCCAGGGTGGACGACAGGTCATCATCATCTTCGTCTTCGTCGTCGTCCTGGAACGAGGAGCGAGCGGCCTGCAACCGGCCGTCATCGCCGGCGGGCGGTGCCACGGCGGCCGCCATCATCTGCGCCTGCTGAGCGGCCTGCTGCATCTGCAGCCACTCCTGCTGGGCCAGCTCCGTCTGCTGCTGCCTGGCGGCGGCGAACAGCTCCTGCTGCTGCCGCAGGAGCTCCTCCTCGGGCACGGCGGGGTTGGCCAGGCGCAACGCCGCCTTGCGGCGCTTCAGCGCCACCGTCTTGCACTCGGCCAGCACGTCCTTGACGTCGCCGACGTACGCCGCGAAGTCCAGGCTCTGCAGTGCGCCGATGACGTGCTCCGGCGAGATGGTGGTCTTGCTGGCGGCGTTGCAGATGTCGTTGGCCTCCGACGCCACCAGGTGGATGAACTCGGTGCAGCACTTGACCAGCAGCTCGCGGGCGTCGTTGGCGAGGCGCACGCTGGGCAGCGTCTCTTTGATCATCTTGTTGATGGCGGCCCGCGGGACCGTCAGGTCGTCCGCCTCGGCAACGCCGGCGGAGGAAGACATCGTCGTTGTGCGCGGTTTTTCGGGGGTTAGTGGAAAGCGGTTCCTTCTTCGATGTGAAAGCCACGCGGTGGATGGATGAGTTGGTTTAGTGATATGCGGCCGTGCCGATACGGGAACGGATACTGCTCTGATTAAAGTTAGTCTATTAAAGTTTTGCTTTTGTGAGAGCAGTGAATCATCACAGAAGCCAATTTGTTACTGCCTTTGAACTCTGTGTGGTTCCGTGTTTTAAGCTGAGCTCCATCGACAGCTTGCCAATATAAAGTCCCGTGTCAGTCTATTTCCAAATATGGAGTTCCAATGCAGTCTCGCCCCAAATATGGAGGTTTGTGACGTCAGACTGGCCTTCAAGTGCCTCTCGGATCAGTAACACAAGGTAACCGTAGCAACGTGCAACAGTATGGAGCTGGCCTGTTCCGACATCATTCTGATGTCAGCATAGACTCCATATTTGGGCATGCCTGACAAAGAACTCCATATATGGGCATAAAAGGGATACATACATAATATCTGGGTGGGCCATGCATGTCTGATTTTTACTTTCTTCACTATTTCACACAGATTTTCACCTGTATATCGGCTATTTTCAAAATATTTCTTTTCATACATTTTGAAATTGTGAAATGGGACATTCTGCACATTGAGTACTCCAACCCTCACAGACAGAGAGGGACAGAGAGACTGTGGCATGTACTGCATGTATAGCGAATGCAGCAATCTTACAAAGACGAGACACAGAAGTTGACTGGCAGACAGTCAATGACGGGCTGCTATTCATAAGTTGTTAAATCACTAGATAATGATATATCATTGACCTAAATGGTGTTATATATGGTGTTAGCCTTCTGATTGGTCCCTGACTGACTAACCAGCAGGCTCTTTCTGCCTTGTTCCGCCTTTTTTATGTTGAATTTGCTAAAATATTTTTTTTGGAAAAAACTACAAAACAAACATGATATGCCGAGTCACCGTGTTGCACCTGTGATGTTCCTTTTTACTGACACAAAGTTTAAAATAACAATTGAGTGCACAGAATATCAATACGAAGCAACTGAATTTGCATTTCAATGGTAGTGGATGGAGAGAGAGGATTTTTGTCCAACCACGAAACGGCAACCAATGGGTGCGAAGAGGGCCACAACCACAGGGGCGGGACTTGAACAAAAGGGTGAATTCCGGCCGCGCGCAAGCCATTTACCACGTGTGGCCACCAGGGCCGCAGTCACAGTGTTAAGGGGTTACTTTACTCAAAGCCACACACACACATCATACCTGGTCTTGCTCCCCTTGTCGGCGCTCTCGTAGTAGAACAGGAAGTTGATCTCGTGGACGCCCTCCTGGTCGGGTCCTCGTAGCCAGAGGGGCAGCTGGACCGAGTCCCCGGGCTGCAGGGTGGCTCCTCCCCCTCCCCCTCCCCCTCCTCCCCCTCCTCCTCCGTCTATCGGTATCTCCACCACGCTCGACGTCTGGCAGAAGTCCTTGGCCGACACGAGCGTGGTGGGCGTGGCCGCGCCGCCGGAGGCCTGGGCGTCGCCCGCCGGGGTGGGCGTGGTGGCCACCGTCCTGTAGGCCGAGCAGTTCTCGGCGGAGGCGGGGCTGAGCGGGGCTGAGAGGGGCGTGGCCGCCCCGCCCCCCGCCGCGCCCCCGAAGGTGAAGAAGTCGGGGTGGGTGGAGTTGACGCGCAGGCCGCGCATGGCCACGGGGCCCACGTTGCAGAACTCCACGTAGGCCTTGCGGATCTCTCCGCACAGCAGCGCCGTGGGGAACTGCAGGAAGAACACCTGGGGGGCACAGAGCACGGGTTACATTTGGTCTACTTAACCCATTTAGGCCTGACGTCGAAATAAAATAAAATAAATCACGATTTTTCAAAAATAGCAGACCTACAAGCTCGTAACGATCTTGTATATCTGCTATTTTTCAATAGCTAAATAATGCTTAGTTAAAACACCAAAAGGGGTTCCCGTCCAGAATTTAAACGGTGACAAAATGTTTGTTTTTTTCACTAACTAAAACTAAACTAAACAAACAAAATAAAAACTAAGCGATAGGATGACTAAAACCAAGACTAAACATATTGACAATTCACAATTTCAATGTCTTTTAGATTGCTTATTTTCAGCATGCGACCAAATGTAAAATCTGCCATTACAGCACCGTCAAGGCCTGCCAAAATCAACTGTAGCTTTAGTCGGCGAAAATCTTATGATATTTAGTGGACTGTCACTAAATATTATGATATTTAGTGGACTGTCACTAAATCTTATGATATTTAGTGGACTGTCACTAAATATTATGATATTTAGTGGACTGTCACAAAATCTTATGATATTTAGTGGACTGTCACTAAATCTTATGATATTTAGTGGACTGTCACTAAATCTTATGATATTTAGTGGACTGTCACTAAATCTTATGATATTTAGTGGACTGTCACTAAATCTTATGATATTTAGTGGACTGTCACTAAATCTTAACCCTTTTACTGCTGCCATTTATTGAGAAATTAGGACCTAATTCATGCCAGCATTTTTTTAATTTGAGCTCTTATTTTGAAAAGCCACATTTTGCCTCAACCGGAAGTGAGCTTATCCCTGCCAGCTTTACGTTGCCAAGACAACCTTTGTTTACATAATCGAATCAATGCCGGTACATATAGCACTCCACAACGTCGGCTCTGTGCCGTCAAAGAAACGCTGTTTTGACCAAAAATGCCATCTGGGACAAGGAATAGGAGATACAGGCGATTGAAAGAAACGGATAGAATGGATTCTTATGGCGACCGCGATCTAATCTGAACGATCCAGTGCAGTGCTAACAAAACTGCTAGCTAACCGGCTAACGTGAGTAGCATTATGGCGTGATCGATCATATGCACTATAAAAGTATAATTGCCGAAGGGCTACGGCAATGGCAGCAAGGTGTATTATCAAATTGAGGCTTTGATTGCCGAAGGGCTTCGGCAATGGCAGGAAGACGGTTAATATGATATTTAGTGGACTGTCACTAAATCTCATGATATTTAGTGGACTGTCACTAAAACTAGGCTAAAACTAAAACTTTTCTGATGACTAAAACTAAATGTCATTTTATTCAAAAGACTATGACTCATATGTAAATCAGAGACCTTTTAGGTGGATATACATCAGTCATATTGTTGCCTTGCTCAAAATAAATCTTTAAATATATTTTTGTCTTCATCAAAGACGGAGTGCCTTTGATTTCATTTCTTTGAAAGTCTGCAGTCCACACCACTTGGGAGTTCAGCAGTACTTATTTGAAAAACCTTTTTGGTGAAATGTAAAAGAAATCTGTGGTTCTCAAACTTTCTGGGGGGGCTCAGGTCACCAGTTAGTCAGCAGCGTAACTAGGCGCCACTAGGCCCCCCATGCAAGCTGGTCAGCGCGTGCCCCCGACAGTCAGCGCTACTACCTCTAGCAGGGGCATGTGTAATGGTGACAGCCCTACTGTACCTCTAGCAGGGGCATGTGTAATGGTGACAGCCCTACTGTACCTCTAGCAGGGGCATGTGTAATGGTGAGAGCTCTACTGTACCTCTAGCAGGGGCATGTGTAATGGTGACAGCCCTACTGTACCTCTAGCAGGGGCATTTGTAATGGTGACAGCCCTACTGTACCTCTAGCAGGGGCATTTGTAATGGTGACAGCCCTACTGTCCCTCTAGCAGGGGCATGTGTAATGGTGACAGCCCTACTGTACCTCTAGCAGGGGCATTTGTAATGGTGACAGCCCTACTGTACCTCTAGCAGGGGCATTTGTAATGGTGACGGGGCTACTGTACCTCTAGCAGGGGCATGTGTAATGGTGACAGCCCTACTGTACCTCTAGCAGGGGCATGTGTAATGGTGACAGCCCTACTGTACCTCTAGCAGGGGCATGTGTAATGGTGACAGCCCTACTGTACCTCTAGCAGGGGCATGTGTAATGGTGACAGCCCTACTGTACCTCTAGCAGGGGCATGTGTAATGGTGACAGCCCTACTGTACCTCTAGCAGGGGCATGTGTAATGGTGACAGCCCTACTGTACCTCTAGCAGGGGCATGTGTAATGGTGACAGCCCTACTGTACCTCTAGCAGGGGCATGGATGGCGTTACGACGGGGTCGAGGCGGCGGTCTGGACCGTAGCCGACGCTCATCTTCTCCTCTTTGGTGCTGTTGAGCCGCGGGCCCTGGATCTCCAGGTCCTGTCTGCCGCGCACCACCAACTCTGCTGCCACCTGCTGCCCTGGAGGACCACAACCGCCACAGCACGCACACACACACACACACACACACACACACACACACACCATCTGTTCAGTGCACAATGTGGTAAACAAACATACTGTAGCTTCCTAATAGCACTTGAATCAGCGGTTTTCAACCCTTTTCATATCAAGCAAGGTCTATTTGGCTGCGTTATATTGACCCCGCAGCTCTGTAGCTGAACTGGGGGAAGGGGAGCACTTGATTGCCTTACAAACACTGGCCCGCCCCGCGCTCATATGACCCTCATATGTGTGGCCCCGGGCGGTCTCGTAAAAACATCAAGCGCCTCCTATTCCCCCGTCTGAGTAAAAACAAGGAAGTGTGGCTCGCTCTGGTGGGCGTAAAGTGTAGCTACATTTCTGAATTAGGAATAGTTTTGAGGTTAATATTGCTATAGGTTTGTAACCGTTTTAGAAAATCAATAAGCCACTCGAGGTCCCAGTTTATACCGGGTATTTTATAATGGCTGAAAGGGTCGGCGACACACTCGTATCTCACTACGCCTCTCAGCCATTATAAAATACGCGGTAACCTCTAAAGACCTCTTGTGGCTTATTGCTTTAATAAGGGTCCATTTGGTTACCAACTATCCATCATTTACCTGGGGACCACCTGGAAGCCACTGGTGGTCCCCGGACCTCTGGTTGAGAACCACTGCACTAAATGATTGCTGTGTGTGCGTGCCATACAGTACAACAGGGTTCCCCAATAGGCGGCCCGCGGGCCATTTGCGGACCGCGGAGCCCAGATATAAATGGCATTAAATGGGGGTCAGTAGCCTATGCATGTCAAACTGGGCATTCTTTTCAAATGGGGTCTTGCCCTGAAAATTTATTTTCAGGGCAAGACCTCGAACTCGCGCGTGCCGACTCGGCCCCCAGCCTGGTACCTTAGTCAAAATATGGTCCTTGAGGAAATTTAATTGGGGAACCCTGCAGTACAAGGTTTCTACATGACGGTCCTTTCCAGTTACCTTCAATGCTGTTGTCCGTCTCTGCGGCGGGGGGGCTGGCCAGGTTGTAGGCCACGCCCAGGATGTTAAGCTGGCCCGTCTGGTGAGGGAGGAGCTTGAGGCGAGCCTGCCGCCACGGGGTCAAAGGTCACAATCAGTGCATTATTATTATTACTTTAACATGACGTATGAGCCTGAGCATACATTGAATATTGTCTTTGTTGGGTGTGGGATCCTCATATTATGCAAAACTTTAAATTATATTTCCAAAAATGCCGATCGACATGCTCGAAGCTTTGAGCTTTGTCAATCTGCTACTTTTGTGTGATGCTGTAGCTAGTGTGATCAAGTAGGGCGTTAATTTACAGATTTATTTTTTAATATGGAGATACTGTAAGGCAGGGTTCCCCAATTAATTTTCCTCAAGGGCCATATTGACTAGGGTACCAGGCTGGGGGCCGAGTCGGCACGCGCGAGGTCGAGGTCTTGCCCTGAAATTAATGATCAGGGCAAGACCCCATTTGAAAAGGACCCCCAGTTTGACATGCAGAGGCTACTGACCCCCATTTAATGCCATTTATAGCTTGGACCCCCCCAAAAATTAAATTAATTCTTCCGCGGGTTACAAGGGGGCGCTCCGCAGATGGCCCGCGGGCCGCTAATTGGGGAACCCTGCTATAAGGTTTCTGCCCGACAGCAGCGATATGAAAATAGTCATAGTCATGTACTGTAAATCAGGGGGTTCCCAAACAACGGTAGGTGGAATTTCATATCAACAAGTACAACCATCAGAAGATGTAACACAGGTAAAGTAATGCATCAATCTGCAAGTTTAATGTTTGTCAAAAGTCCTTTCTGATACAGAAAGCCTTGGATCAAGACGGTCATCAAGGCTTAAGTTACTTTTTTCCATCCTATCCTTGTTGATATAACACCATATGTGACTACATTTGCCATTGGATGTTTTAGAATTTTCGTTTTTTCATGCCATATGAAAGCAGGGAATCATAGCTTCAAATTGACATATTGACAGTTTGACCCACCAGTTTTGGAGATATGGCTTGCAGAAAACAGCGAGTTGAGAAAAGAGGCTTGAAAGGTTCACTTCTGTGGTCTTTAACATTACACCTAGCTACATGTTTAAGCATTTATTTCATATTTACATGTCGATTTCAGCTCTGACACTTATTTCAGACATGCTCTTGTATGTGAAGAGTCTGCCTGTGCTATAAACTCATTTTGGAGGGGAAAAAAACAGTTTTTCTCCTCTGGTGAAAAGCTGGAATTTGAAGTCTCTCAGTCAAATCTGGTCACAATTATAGGTCAATGTTATAACATTATGCAGTGATATAATAATATAGCAGTCAGTCATTGACTGACAGTCAACTGTCTTCTGTGTTGTTGTATGACTGAAGGGTGGTGCGACGCACCGCGCCAATCAAAGAGAATATCTAACCCATGAAGAGAGAGCTCATCACTTTCTTCTCTTAAGAGAATATCTAACCCATGAAGAGAGAGCTCATCACTTTCTTCTCTTCTGGAATCAAAGAGAATATCTAACCCATGAAGAGAGAGCTCACCACTTTCTTCTCTTAAGAGAATATCTAACCCATGAAGAGAGAGCTCACCACTTTCTTCTCTTAATATCTAACCCATGAAGAGAGAGCTCACCACTTTCTTCTCTTCTGGACTCATGTGGAACTCTGGGATGACCTCTGTGGTGATGAGGTCATCTTTCTGCGACGTCTGCAACAAGACAGATGAGACACACACACATTAGTATTCCTCCTTTATGTAATTTATTTTCATTTATTTATGCTCCGCCAATGAAGTATGTTGAATCCAGACCAACGATACTGATGCCTTCATTAGTATTAGGTGCTGATAGTGTGCATGTCAGCTCATTAATAACCCTCTGCTACACCAGTGGGTCTCAAAGTGCGGTCCAGGGACCCTCATGGGGCCTTGTGGGGGTTCCAAATGGGCCCTTACGGGTGTGTATCTGAGAGTATACAAATGGAACCAATTTCTCTCCGATAAGGGCCCCACCTCTCTCCCTGTGTTTTAGGATCCAAGATGGCCACAGCACCAGGAAGGGGTGGGGCAGAGGTGACGGGCGGGGTTGACATATGACCTTACTGGGCTGCATTCAAGACACTTGCCTTGTGTCTGACACCTGACTTGTGTCTGAACACAGCTTTGATGAATGTGTTCTGCCACCCTCCCCCCCATCAAACAAAATGTTTGGTCAAACCATATGGGGTTCCATTGAAAATGCATTGGAGTGGCCATTAAACACAGACACAAGACAAACGCAAGACGGGTGTCTTGAATTTGTGAACGTAGCCCAGTAAGGCCACCCCCTCCTGGTGCTGCGGCCATCTTGGATCCTAAAACACAGGGAGAGAGGCGGGGCCGAGAAAGGCCCTTATCAGGCTGCTGTGCATAGCGCCTATTGACAAGATCACAGTGCACATAAGGGCGCGTTGTGAAGTTGTACATTGGCTATTTCCGTCGCACGACAAAGTATCCAGGGGGCATTTTACGTTTTGGTACCGTGTTTATCCACCGGTTTGCACAACGTTTACTGACCGCGGGCTCCGACGCCTCCCTCTCATTGGTCAGCGACGGGTAGGAGGACTGGTCCTCATTGGGCGAGGAGAGGTCCTGTTTGGGCGTGAACCTCCACAGCAGACACAGGCTGCTGAGCTCCAGAGGAACCTTCAGAGGGTTCTGGAACAACACCTCCACTATGATGGGCTCTGCAGAGACAGACAGACAGGCAGAGACAGAGAGAGAGAGAGAGACAGACAGACAGACAGACAGACAGACAGACAGACAGACAGACAGACAGACAGACAGACAGACAGACAGACAGACAGACAGACAGACGGGTTAGTGTCGCTGTCGGGTAGAAACCTCTTCCCTGGCACAAGACCTTTTCAGATGAGGGTCCGCGGCCAATCACACATCTATTTGGGAGAACGACTGACTTACACTGAGTGGTTCTGGTTCTTACCTTCCACCACAGCCAATGGGTAGCGCAGGTTGTCCGTCTGGCTGTTCAGGCAGCACTGGGTTGGCTGGAAGGTGGCGGGGACCACGCCCCGGTGGGAGGCGGCCACCGCCTGCTCCTCCAGGTGGCGCCACATGACGGCCAGGTCGCGGTCGTACTCCTGGTCTAACGACACGTGAGTGGCCGCCTGCTTCTCGCCTGCAACGCAATCCACCAATCAGATGAGAGAGAGCACTCGGAAATGGAAAATATATGTATTTGAGAAGAGCATGGCCCATAAGCACTTGTAGGTCTGCTATTGTTTTTTAAATCGTGAAAATGTGGCGCAAAATTGGAATATATGTTTTTTTCAGAACAAACGTTTTTAACTCAAATCTTTGCTTCTGGGGGGGTCCCTGGAAAAACATATTTTCAGATTGGGGTCGGCATATTGGGGGTCCTTGACATGAAAAAGGTTGAAAACCACTGACATAGAAACATGAGGTTTTACAGAAAACTGTCATAATTTAGAAGACATTTGTAGAATCAAACTTAGGTCTAAATGGGTTAAAAGAGGCCATTATTTCACACGAACAGTGTGTCACATGGACGGAAAAGAAGCACGCTGGTCAGGAGAAGAGGTCACACGCAGTACACATGCAGTACACACGCAGTACACACGCAGTACACATGCAGTACACACGCAGTACACACGCAGTACACACGCAGTACACATGCAGTACACACGCAGTACACACGCTGTACACACGCAGTACACACGCAGTACACACACGCGCTTACTTGTCGTTTCTGACATTGATGTAGCGATGTCACGAGGTACAAAAAGTATATATAGTACAAGTTAAGAATATTCATTATATATAGTAGATTATAGATTATATGAAGGAAAGAAAATACTCTATTATTGATATACTGTACTGTACAAAGGAACGGAATAGAACATTTCAAATATTGATTCAATATGCCTATGGATGGATAGGTATTGATACTGGAAATGTAAGGGAGTACAGCAGAGGTTTTCAGCCAGTGGTCCTTGAGGGACAGCTAAATGATAGAGAGTTGGTAACCAAACTTAATCGATCTTTAACTCTTGAGAGCGTAAAAAGCGTAAAAAAGCGTAAACATTAAGAGCAAATGGAAACCAAATGGACACTTACATTTTACACTCAAAAGAGTTAAATTATTGTTAAACATTTGCATTACTTAATTGACCAGAATTCTACACAATTAGAGAATGTAGAAGAATTGTTATTTTGATCAACGTTTGCCTGTTATCTCTCCTAATGGTACCAACATCAATACAGCATGGAATTGTGGACAAAACCTTATTACAAAAAGGTTTTGGGTCTGAAAGGCTAAATCTCATCAAATGGTGGTTTGTGGCTCAAACAAGAATAAATGATGGACCTCGATATGAAAAAAGTTGAAGACCACTGGTGTACAGTATGTGCAAATGTGGAATGATGCAATATTATAGGGTCCAGTGTGACATTCTGAGTGAAATGAATACAGTGTAGAATATAGTTCAGTCAGTAGTACAGTTCGGTCTCAGCCATTAATTAACAAGCTCTTTGCAGCTGCAAGGCCAAATACTTGAAAAAATGTTTGAGAACCACAATTCTACAACAGGTCGTTAAGAGGAAGCAATCTGATTGGTTCAAACAGCCTTCTAGCCGGTGGTTTAACCAGCACTGTTCACCACCAAATCAAAACAAAGAATTCAGCTGCTCTGTTCTCCCAGAGCGCTAGCAAACTCGGTGGCTAGGCTAGCTAGTTTCTTTGGACATTTGTGGTCGTAGTGACACTACGAGTGACACTTGAGTTGAGGGTGTTGTTTAACGTGATTATTGCCACTTCAGTGATGATTGCGGAACTCGACTTCGTCTCGTTCCCCTACCGCACCACTGTCGTAGCAATAATCACGTTAAACAACACCCTCTCTTGTAATATTGCTTAAATGAAGAGCGGGAAAAGCATCAAAGGATGGCTGTAGTACCGTCTGTCTCCTCTACAGTGGTGGTTCTCAAAGAGTGTGTGTGTGTGTGTGTGTGTGTGTGTGTGTGTGTGTGTGTGTGTGTGTGTGTGTGTGTGCCTTACCCTCTGCGAGGCAGCGTTCGTGACCAAAGTACACCCTGGTGGCCGAGCTGTGAATGCAAGGCAGAGGCAGCTGGGGCAGAACCTGTTCAGAGCCACCTGTTACACTCTGAAACATGCACGTACATGCGCACACACACACACACACACACACACACACACACACACACACACACACACACACACACACACACACACACACACACACACACACACACACACACACAGTTCAACTACTGTTAGGAACATACCACGTAATTCTGCAACCGCAGCCATCATACTAGCAGGTGAGCTTATTACAACAGAAAAAAGACAAACTAATCTCTCTCTCTCAGCTAAGGGGTCCCTGCTTCAGAATCAGAATCAGAATCAGAAGCCTTTATTGCCATACATGTAAGACATGTTAGGAATTTGTTACGGTGAACAGCAGAATACAGTTACAAATGCAGTTACCACAGCTGCCATGGACGGCGCTATATTCATCTCTCTCTCTCAGCCAAGGGGTCCCTGCTTCATCTCTCTTTCAGCTAAGGGGTCTGAAAAATGTTGAAGACCCCTGCTCCAGACAATCTAGAGCACCTGCTCTTCCTTGGGAAATGCTGCCCTCTGCTGGTCATTTCATTACCCGCCTGTTAAACACTGCCATAGAACATGAGCTAGTAGTTCCTACTCTAGACTCTAAAGGAACCTAAAGTTTAGAATCTAAACTATAGATCGACACTATGTAACATCTGGAGGATCACACCCTCTTAGGGGTGGGCGATATGCAAAAATATCATGAAAATCATGATTATTTTTTAAGCAGTATCACACGATACACAATATATTATCACAGCTTTTTTTCATGTTGGTTTTTTAATATGGTTATTTTTCAAGCTACTTAACAGTACAACCACCTACAAGGTTTTTTTTCATAATATAGGCCAAATCTAAGCCCGGCTTAGATTTCTTAGATTTCTCACAATCAATGGCTAGAACCTTATAGTTTTATTTTATTTGATGTAATCTATGTCTATATTATTCTCTCTCGCTTAGTGTGATTTGAGTTATGTTCAAATAAGGGTAGGCGCAATAAGCCTCGGCTTCTGCCTTCCCCTTTTCAGTACCACTAGTTATTAGTGGATTTTAATGTATGTTTTTCATTTTATGGACCGAAATAAAATCCATCTATCTAACGTAACAAAAAACTAAAAGAAAAACAAGAGTAACAGACCCCAGCAGGTACTCTGGGATGAGGGGGAGGGGCTCACCTTGTACACGTAGAGGTACTCCCGGAGGAAGGCACCCTGCTGCGTGGCGGTCTGCTGGCTGTCGTTGGTCAGGATGTGCCTGAAGGCAGACACAGCGTTGTCGGGCTGCCGCAGCGTGAAGGACTGGCGGCCGATGGTGAAGTTGATGTGGTCCTCGGCCAGTGACCAGCCCTTGCCCTTGTACACCTGCATGGCCTGGCAGTAGCAGCGCAGCGCGTGTCTCTTCTGGAAGAACACCCACAGACACACGGACACGGACACACATACACACACACACACACATGGACACAGACACACACACGGACACGGACACGGACACACACACAGATGGAGAGGGCGTTATTGGTGGGACAGAAAACATAATTTAACCCTGAGCCTTTAACTATCCATAAATTCAAGGCTTCATGAGGTGAGTAAAGCCATTTTGGTTTCTTGTCTGCATGTGAATAATAATATTTTGAAACAGGACTTGAGGTGTTGAGGAGTACTTGCAAATAGTTGATGCATTCAAATGTGGGCTGTATTCAACCACAATGTTGGCCAAATGATATCCCTATTTTTCCTTTTGTTTTGCCAATGGATTTCTTTACTGGTAATAAAAATGATTTGAAAAGGAAGAAAAGACTAAACTAAACTAATCTCAACCCATGGAATGGTGCATGAACCCCCATCACTATGATGTGGGTCTATGATGGAACCACTCCGACACAATGGTGGTGGTCCCCAGGTTGCTCTTATTCAGGATGGTAAAAGTAAGTAGCCTTGCCGAGCCATGAGGCCCATAGGGCAGGAGCCTATCTCCTGTTTCTGTAGCGTGAGGCAGCTTGATGTACAAGTACACCCCCTGGACATGACGCTAGTATGTCGCAGGGACTTACCCCCAATCCAACCCTTGATGCTGATTGTCAAGCATGGTCAAGCAGGGTCCAATTTTTTGAGTCTTTGGTATGACCCGGCCAGTCTCAGGGCGGACACTCTAACCACTAGGCTACTGAGCTGGTTCAGGATGGTAGTCCCTGGATAAAAACCAGTTGCAAACCCCTGAAATAGTTAAGAGTTGGACACATATAATATACTGTACATATTCATGTCAAAGTACACAACTCCTTACTATTGCTCCCAATAATTTGGGAGTATTATAATTGGTTTTGCATAGACAACTGCATCTTTGTTCTACATGTTTGTCTAAACCAAACACTCCTAGCGCATGAAAGAGCATGTAGAAAAGGTAATCCGATTCTAAAACAGCCCAGAGTGGAAGACACATGCTGACACCGGGGCTCCACCGGGCGCGTTGCGTCTCCGTCGCGTGCGTCAAAAAACGAACCGGGAGGCCCAGGCGGTGGCGTAACCGTCTGGGCACCCGACTGGTAATCCAGTCGCAGTGTGCCGCGGGTTCGACTCCCGAGCCCGACACGGCCTTTACTGCATGTCATCCCCCCATCTCTCTCCCGTTTCCTGTCAGCCTACTGTCTGTCCCTTCAAAAAAACTAATAAAAGGCGTAAGCCGCAAAAAAATATCTTAAAAAAAAAACGAAAAAAAAAACGAACCGGGGCAATTTTAATGCAGTCACGCAACGCGGGCAGTGGAGCCACCCTTCATTGATTAAAAAGGGAACATTCCCTGACAGTGACGTGCCCGGTGGAGCCCCGGTGTGATATGGACGTATCACAGGACTGAGTGGACGAATAAAAAGCTTAATTATACGGATGTGTCAGATGGTTTGAGGATGTTTTTGTCTTTGGTGCCTCCTGGCTAAAGCCGCCTTGGAACAACAAAGCTGTTCAACTTCACTGACCTTCACGGATCAGAGACTGAAAGAGCATCTTCTCTGTCATCAGGCCAGCCTATTATCTCCTAACGTACCATTTCCAAAACAGTTCAGAGCTGTATTTTTTTCTTTTTCTTCACGCAATTTAAACCAGGGAACATTGGGTATTAGATGATCAACATGGCTCACAACCTTTGTTGTCGTTGTTGTTCATTTTAAATGTCTGACAATGTACTAACTGCCATTGGCGATTGCATTTCCCCTGTGAAATGGACACTTTGACTGGACATATTGGACACATTGCAAGGAGCCTACCTGTCCTGCCTTGCTGAAGCGGTGCCCGGCCAGGATCATGTGGAAGGCAAACTTCCGCACCATCGGATTCCTCATGTTGATGAAGCAGTGTGCTGCCTGCTCCAACAGCAGAGCACTGCGCAGGTCTGAGTCCTGACAGCACACACACACACACACACACACACACACACACACACACAGTTCAACTACTGTTAGGAACAGTTAACTCTGCAAACGCAGCCGTCATACTAGCAGGTGAGCTTATTACAAGACATACGTTTACGTTTAATAATTGTAGTTGATTTTTAGCCTGAAAGTACCCAAGCTTTCCAAGGACTAGAGTGGCGGATTCAAACCTACGCCGGCTCCCTATTGGTTCACCAACATATGTAACCCGCCTCTTGTATAGAAGCTATATTTGTCTACTGTCAGAGTAAAGGGGGGGGGGGGCAATGGGGGGCCTGGGCCGTGGCTCAGCGGTCCAGGCACCTTGGCCGGTGGTCCGAGGCTGGCAGTGTGCCATGGGTTCGACTCCTGATCCCGACGGCCCTCACTGCATGTCACCCCCCCCCCATCTCTCTCCCCCATTTCCTGTCAGCCTACTGTCTGTCTATAAAAAATATTAAATAAACGTGAATGCAAAAAAAAAGAAAAACATTTAAAAAAAAGAAACAAGTTAAAGGTTTTATGACATTCATTTTCAAAAAAATAAAAACCTGAACTTTGAACATTCAGTGGATTTTCTGTGGTCTGAAGTTTTCTTTTTTGGGCCTTTTGAGCTACAATGAAAACAGGCAACACAGTGAAACAGTGACATCTGCTGGCAAATCCCATTGACATATATGGGATTTGCAGTAAGTGATGTCACTTACTGCCGGCACCTGTTTGAGCCAGAAAACCCCAGATCACAGAAAATCTACTGAATGTTAAAAGTTCATGTTTTTTGGGTGCAATTGAGATTAGAAAACCAAAAAAAAACAAGAACAATTCCAAAACCTTTTTTTTAATGTCACAATCCCTTTAAGTAAAAGTCCCACCTCGCTGGTCATCTTGATGAGGAGGGTAGCAGCATCAGAGTACTTCCCCTGACTCTTCAATACTTCAGCGCTGAGCAACGCACAGCGCTCCGCTAGCACCATGTTCCTACATAGAGAGAAGAGACAGGCTGTAAACACAGCGCTCCGCTAGCACCATGTTCCTACATAGAGACATGCTGTAAACACAGCGCTGTGCTAGCACCATGTTCCTACATAGAGACATGCTGTAAACACAGCGCTGTGCTAGCACCATGTTCCTACATAGAGACATGCTGTAAACACAGCGCTCCGCTAGCACCATGTTCCTACATAGAGACATGCTGTAAACACAGCGCTGTGCTAGCACCATGTTCCTACATAGAGACATGCTGTAAACACAGCGCTGTGCTAGCACCATGTTCCTACATAGAGACATGCTGTAAACACAGCGCTGTGCTAGCACCATGTTCCTACATAGACATGCTGTAAACACAGCGCTGTGCTAGCACCATGTTCCTACATAGAGACATGCTGTAAACACAGTGCTGTGCTAGCACCATGTTCCTACATAGAGACATGCTGTAAACACACCGCTGTGCTAGCACCATGTTCCTACATAGAGACATGCTGTAAACACAGCGCTGTGCTAGCACCATGTTCCTACATAGAGACATGCTGTAAACACAGCGCTCCGCTAGCACCATGTTCCTACATAGAGACATGCTGTAAACACAGCGCTGTGCTAGCACCATGTTCCTACATAGACACGCTGTGCTAGCACCATGTTCCTACATAGAGACATGCTGTGCTAGCACCATGTTCCTACATAGAGACATGCTGTAAACACAGCGCTGTGCTAGCACCATGTTCCTACATAGAGACACGCTGTGCTAGCACCATGTTCCTACATAGAGACACGCTGTGCTAGCACCATGTTCCTACATAGAGACACGCTGTGCTAGCACCATGTTCCTACATAGAGACACGCTGTGCTAGCACCATGTTCCTACATAGAGACACGCTGTGCTAGCACCATGTTCCTACATAGAGACACGCTGTGCTAGCACCATGTTCCTACATAGAGACATGCTGTAAACACAGCGCTGTGCTAGCACCATGTTCCTACATAGAGACATGCTGTAAACACAGCGCTGTGCTAGCACCATGTTCCTACATAGGGCCGATTCATACTCCTATTTTACCGCTGTTTCGGCGCTGTAGTGCCGAAATGATTTCGGCTCGTCAGAAATTTTCAGTAGCACCGAAGAGCCGACTTTAGGACGGTACCCGCCCCCCCGAACCTCAAATGACGTCAAATTGTAGGCTCTTCAGCACCGAACCGACTTTTATTCGGCTCTAAAATAGGAGTATGAATCGGCCCATAGAGACATGCTGTAAACACAGTGCTGTGCTAGCACCATGTTCCTACATAGAAAGGACAGGCTGTGTTGTGATGTATTTCATTTCATATTCATTATTGACCTACAATAAGAATAAGTAATTGTTGTGATTTTGTGATAACATTTCATGTTAAGTTAAAAAGAAGTTTATTGAAATAGTATTAAAAACAGTCTTAAAAAGAATTGTACTATTTACAGTCTACAGTAGAGTGGCCGGATGGGAACCACGAGGTTCCCGGTTCGAACCCTGTGGGCTCCCCCAGAGTTAGTGTCGAAAAGTCCTTGAGCAAGACACTGAACCCCTAATTGCCATCGGTCTCGTGTGTGAATGGGTGAATGTAATGCACAATCAATCTATGTAAAGTGCCTCGGATAAAAGCACTATATAAATGTAAATATACCATTTACGTAGGGAATTCAATTATGACATTAAACTAAACCAGTTATAATATGTATATTTGTAGAGACCTACTTGCACACGTCTCTATAGGTCTGAATGGCTGTGTCCATGTAGTGAGCAGGATACGGCCTGGGAGCTCCGCCTCCGGCCTGCAGGAAGGCCGCCACGGCCGCCATTTCCTACACACGGGCACAGACGGGCACGCACGCGCGCACACACACACACACACACACACACACACACACACACACAGGAGGACAGGGAGATGTTAGGGTCGCGATCTGGAACCGGACAGACTGGAATCGGTTCCATCACATTTGGAATAGATTCCGTGTTCTTTTTGTTTGTTTTTCTTGTACTTCTGCTATAAAATTACAATACCGGTGGTTTTCAAAGTTTTTAATATCAAGGACATAACTTTGAGAGTGTACACATTTTTACACTCTCAGGGTTACACACCTGTAACTAAAAGGGAATAATATATTACATTTTAATAATAGATTTTGCCGTCTCCCGTGGCGGTCTTTCAGAACCTTAACGTTCCAGTGACCCAGAAAGCCACGAGGCATGGCCGCATCATTACGGACATCGCGGCAATCAATACAACCACACCATGTGTGTGTAGGGTGGCCAGACGTCCGGTTTAACGCCGGACAGTCCGGTTTTAGACCCACCTGTCCTCCTCCCACCTCAACCTCTGGCCGGACACATAATTGTCCGGTTTTTTGTGATATACAGTGCTTGTGTAATTTACTGTCATTTACGTCGTCTGCCTGGGTATTAAAATCTCCGCAGCGCTGCTCAGCTCCGCCTCCGCAGCGAGCCGGCCACACTGTCTTAAAAAGAGAGAGGCTAGTGGAGACGTTCAGAGTGTTGCCATGTCCGCTTAATTATAAGCGACTTTAGGCTTCTTTTGGGCTTGTTTTCATAGACATGGTTGCTTGGTTCTCTTCCAAAACTGGGCAACACTGCCAGTGGGATGGTCGGTTTGTTTGTTGTGCTCTCACAATCACTTTAGTATAGTTAATGCAGAGATAAACAAACCAAATATGCCGAAATGAAAAACTACATTTAATGAGCAATGGAGCAAGGAACTCGACATCATAAAGAAAGGGAGGCTGTGTGAACATATAGGCTACTGGCATCATTCTATGTCCCACACCGATGACCATAAAACTGTATAAAAAAAACCACAAGAAAGAGATTAAACATAAAACATATCTAAACATGAAATAAAATAAATTGATTCTAAAATGAATGGCCTTTGTGGTACCCTATAATTTAAAAAGGTTAATTTAATTAGCAAATATATGTTCTCTGTGGACATAATGCTGGAGATGATGGTGGTGAAAATCAGGTGCAATAGTAGTAGTAATAATAATAATATATGGGGGGGGGGGGGGGGGGATCTGGGAGGGGGGGGGGGGGGGTCGGGGGAGCGAGCCCAGCAAAAGTGTCCTCCTTTCTGAGGTCTTGCAGGTGGCCACCCTATGTGTGTGCGCTTGTGTGTGTGTGTGTGTGTGTGTGTGTGCGCGCGTGCGTGTGAGTCACCATAACCCTTATTAGAACTTCACAGGTGACAACTTCTCTCACGGCGTCGAATCCACACACTCGTTAACATGAAACTAAATCAATGGATGAATTCTACACTTCAGCGATACGATAACAGGCTCTGTCGACTCGTGTCAAGGAATCATTTATCACACTTAAATAAAGCCAAATTGAAGCTGCGTGTGCATACTTTGAATTGGCTTCCAATTGCCCAGCAGCCCAAGCCAACCTGCCTGCCTATCTGATCTTTATTGGCTGCTCCACGATCACAAAGTAGTTCCCTGTCATACCAAAACTACAGCGGGCGGGCTGGCGGAGGGAGGGACAGACAGACAATGTGTCCACATAAAAGATATTTCACGCTGCTGTGAAAAAGTACAGTCGTCAAATACTGTACATGGGCAAATACCCAAACACCCTTCAAGGGCTCAAGTAACAGTGTCCAACTTTTGTAGCGGATACCAATGACATACATTGCACAGCATTTTGCATACCGTTTCGCTGCTTTCTGTCAGCATCCCGGCCAGGTTTTAAATTTTTCTTTGCCCACGGTAGTACAGTAGATTAGCACAAGTGCTCATGTTGGACAGACGGTACTAGAGGTCCACGCAGGAAACGCAGAGGTGAAGTGAGTGACATCAGAGCAGACACAGACGCAGCACATGAGTAATTGGCACTAACGCATACTTTTGTGAATGCAAAATGTGAGCAGCCTACGGGGATTGAAATATATGATGCAAACAACATATTGCTGTCAGGAGGAAAACTAACAACATTTTTGATGTTTTAGAAATTTTTTTCTTCATAAATCAGTGCTATTGAACACTCTTTACATCTGTGTGTCGTTTCGAAAATATTGAACCAATGGAAAGCAGACTCAAACTGCAGACTCAAACTGTCTGCTAAAGCAACTAACTCCACCACCTCTCCCCCTCTCATGCAAGTAATTCACAATATATGAAGTCACAACACCAAGTCTGTCAGTGACAAAAGGTAGTGGAGCAACACTTTTGTCCATAGTTTTAGCGAACAGAATGAACAGTGTGTTTTGTAGTTTTAGCGAACAGAATGAACAGTGTGTTTTGTAGTTTTAGCGACCAGAATGAACAGTGGGTTTTGTAGTTTTAGCGACCAGAATGAACAGCGGTGCTGTGTGTGGCGTGTTCTCACCAGGGCACCGGCGGCGTACAGCATGGCCTGGTCAGACAGGAAGTCCTTCTTGGCGGTGTGGTAGCAGCTGTAGGCCAGCTCATAGTGCTGCACCAGGAAGCACAGGTCGGCCATCTTACGGATCTGCAGCTCCGGGGCTTCAGGGGGGTAGCTGGGGGTCAAAAGGTCACACGCACGCACACAGACAGACCGACAGGGAAGGGGGGAAAACAGAGGGATTAGTTCAGACAAGACACCGACACACAGGGCTGTCACCATTACAACATTTAAGTTGATTAATTGATTAATTGTCACACAAATAATTGAGTCGATTAAAGGTATATTCAGTGATTTCACCTAATTCAAATATAATTTCTTTTTTTGTTTTGTTGTGACAATCCTCCCTACTATAGAGTGCTGACCATATAAGGAGTTCCTCCCTGTCCCCAGTTAACAGGTTACCTGCTGGACGCAAATCCAACTTCTGACTGCCACGGTCCGTGGGGAGGATTTAGTGGTTGCGCACACAGCACAGAAACGGATGTTGTGGGCGTCCATCTTATGCTAAATAAATAACGTCAATGCTAGCGAGCTAAAATATAGCCATCCTTGCTCTAGAAAGCACCAATGTTTCCATCTAGACCACCGGATAATCAGCAAAGACCTCCGAACATCGCGCTAATTGACCAAACCATGGAGAGCTTATTAGGAGTTATTCCGCTTTTAGTCTGCCTGTATAATGGGAGGTGCGCATGCGCAATCCGGTCTAGGATCGCTAAAGAAGGAAAGGCTGAGCCAAAATAATAATGAAAAAATATAAATCAGCGGAGCATTCCGACAGGAGCGGAAGGTTATTACATTCCTTATGGCAGAGCATTCCGCCAAAAATAGGGATTGTGTTAACCCCTGGGTGTCAAAAAAACATAGGTTTCGTTTTTGGCTAGGTGGCTCAGCCTTCATCCAATCAGGATAGAGAGGGGCTTTCCGCCAATCATGAACGAGCGGGGGCGGGCTTTGCATGAGTGTGCTGTTGGCCTGTCGCGACTAACCACTGATATGGAAACACAGGTTTTTCATAAAACTGTCAGGATTTAGAAGACATTGTAGAATCAGGTCTTAATGGGTGAATGCTTACAGGAGGCCAGAAGTATTCTTCAGTTCACTGATGCTCTTCTCTGGAACCTTTCCTCCACCAAACCACTTCTTAGTGGCAGAGAACAGAGAGCGGCTCAGACCCTTCCTGGAGATGAGCTGCAGGACGAGACAGACAGAGACAGAGACAGAAAGCGAGAGAGAGAGAGAGAGAGACAGAAACTGTTGGACTGGTTCAACATCATAGCACATGGGTCAGACAATACAGAATGTAACCACACGGTGGCACACTAATGAGAGCCCGTGAGTGACAGCCACACAGTCGACAAATATTAAAGAAAACAAGACTTAATAAATAGATACAGATAGATAAGATACATACACGAAACATAGGCCTCAGTAAATATCATAAAATAGATAGAATACCAAAAGCTAATACAGAAGCTAATGGCTATGGAGAAACAGAAGCAGTGCTGGCGAGAGCCTATACTCGTCATGAGTGCCCCCCGCGTATAATCGTCAATAGCAACAAATATGTGTTGAAGTCTGCGTGGCATAGTTCAGTGGTTCTCAACCTTCTCAGGGCATTAATCCTCATTGCATTCCTTGCCAGGATCATTAGCAGGTCTTCAGGAGTATCAACAACATTCCTGGCTGTGCTGAACAACACTCCGATGGATTGCTATGTTGCACAAAATGCATTAAGTGCTTGTTGTGCCACATTTGGCACAACACTGTGCAGTGAAAGCCATATTGATCCGTCGGATCCGCTAGCCGGGTTTTGGCTCCTCTGTCCATCGCTGACTGCTGTTTATTATAGAACAATCTGAGAGCCCATTGTCGCCTTTATTTTATATATTTTATGGAGGGACAGACAGTAGGCTGACAGGACATGGGGAGAGAGATGGTGGGGGAAGACATGCAGTAAAGGCCGTCAGGATCGGGAGTCGAACCCGCGGCACACTGCCAGACTGGATTACCAGCCACGGTGCCTGGACCACTGAGCCATGGCCCAGGCCAAACAGCAACCTCTTAACAGTCTGTCTTAAGAGACTACCGGTAATTATATAATAGATCAAGCGGAAGTGGAAAAGACGATTTACAAGCTTATAAATCTGCTATTATTTTGTCACTAGGGGAGATCTTTTGGGTCTGGAGCTGAAACGTTTGGGATGTGGCACTTTGGTGTTGTGTATGCCCGGGGAGAGTTTGGTATTCTCCACCCGACGATAATATAAATACTTCATTATGCACGTATATTATGCAGAATGCACGTGCTCTCTCTCTCTCTCTCTCCGCTCACACAGTGAATAAATAGACATCACAAGACATAACGTGGCTGCAAGGCCATCACATGACGTACGTTTAATGACGGGTTACATGCATGTCAGAGCCAGCCACACGGTAACTAATAAGAGTGTGTTCCGATAGACCACGGCTCTTGCTGTGCGTTTCTGAAGTCTGCGTTTTTGATTGGCCAGTGATGCAGAGGCGAACCCTGAACGAAGACTCTTATCTGTTTTGTTGACTGTCAAGTGAGAGCGCGTCGTTCGCGGCTTGAGATTGAGATCTGAAACCATTTAGGTCCCAATGTCTATAATCGTAGAGCGATAACAATAAGGGCCGTGTGATAAGTTGTTCGTTCTTGTTTGTGACAGTTTGAGCTGATACGGTTTTCCGGGCCAGTCACGCAGAGACCACAGACCCTATTTAATGGCATTTCTATCACTGGAAACTGCCAATTTATATTGTAAAATCAATGTTAATTTAGCTGGGGAGTGGGGACCCCCTGGAACTCCCTCAAATACCCCCTGGGGGTCCCCGGACCCCATTTTGGGATACCACTACTCTAGATCCATTCAGTATGTAAGTCCGACGTCATTTTGTAGTGCTACGTTATGTCCGGGTCCAAGTGGCACCAGCTCCCGTCCGCATCTCATTGTAAATAGAATATCTAAACGCGTGAATCTTTTTACAATGCAGTTATTTTTCAGAAAGGAAGCCATTGAGGGTTAAAATGGGTCTTAATGCTTCCAACTCGAGTAGAATTATTAATGTTTTGTACAAGTGTCCATGACAAAGAAAATATATGATGTGGAGACAATAAAGACTATTATTGTCATTAGTATTTAAGGTGGTAACAGTCTATTTGCTCAGTACAATATTTCAGGGGCATATTTAGAATGTGTGCAGGCTTGAGTATGTTGAATCTAGTTTGCATTAATGAGAATTTAGTTGACACAATAAAAATAAAATGGCGATAGTATTCCGTGTGGGGCAGACGGCCTGTCACAGCCAGATTTGGGAGAGCAGCAGCTTTGTTGTTGCGAGGAGAGCGGTGAAATGAGACTTTCGTGGACGTTTTCGTCTCAGATTTAGTCCGACGGAGCGTCACAGTATAACTCTATGGGGACACAAAAGCGACACAAAAGTAGGACCCGGAAGTATCTCTGGAGGGGGCGCTCACTTCACGGCTAAAATACTGAATTATAACTTGATGGGTGTGGTTACCTGGTCATTGAGCTGCCTGATGTTCTTCTCCACGTGAGGCAGCAGGCCTCTGAAGGTGAACTCCTGGATGAACTGCCTGATGCGGTCGTGGTCGTTGAGGGTCAGACACGTCCCGTGACTGCTGCCGCTGCCGGGGGTGGTCCCAGGCCCCGCCCCCAGAGGACCACCAGCCCCGAGAAGCGAGCTTCTCTTGGTCTCCGAGGAGGCCACCCTCAGGGCGTCCAGGGAGGTGGGATCGCCCGGGACCGGACCCAGCTGCAGCGGGCCCAGCTGCAGAGGGACCGGGCCCAGCTGCAGAGGTTGGCTGTGGTCTGTGTTGTTGGACAACGTGGTGTCTGTTCACACGCACACGCACACGCGCACACGCACACACACACACACACACACACACACACACACACACACACACACACACACACACACACACACACACACACACACACCCCCACACACACGTCGCCAACTAAGACTATGACAAAGAAATACATTTCGTCGACTACCTATTTTCACTAACGAAAATGAAACGAAGCTTTGATGACTAAAACTATGACTAAATGTATTGACAATTTTGTCAACAAATAAAAACTTGGGAGGGACTAGTGTAGAAGTAGTCTCTCAAGACAGACTGTTGCCTCGCGTCAACTAGGGGAGGCGCTGTTTTCCCGAATATTTGACGATGGGATTCTCAGATTGGTGTAGAAGAGATCCAGTAGAACTAAAAGTCATGTAATTTATGCTTGATTGTTTGCAGGTGTCACTCTCCAAAAATAGACAATCTTTAGCTTGTAGATCTGCTGTTTTCGGCACACAGCTAAAATACCTTTCAGTCGACTAAATCAACTGCAGATTTATCAACTGTAGATTTAATCAAAACTAAAACTAGACTACAAGTAAAACATTCCAGATCACTAAATGACTAAAGCTAAATGGAGTTTTATTTATTCAAAAGACTATGACTAAAAACTACATCAAAATGTGCTGTCAAAATCAACACTGAATGACTGCAAAAAATGCATGGGACTGCAACGCTCTGTACAATTACTATACCAGTAGTTCAAACATTTAAATTTCATTGAGAGTGTACAAAATGTATTTGTACTCTCTCAGGTTCCCATTCCCAACCCTGCCCGTAGGAGTACGTGCAGTGACTATTATCACCCTCGCCCGTATAGACGGTCGACAAAGCCTTCTAAGGCACTTTCACTGCCTTGGAGTGCAGTCCGACTACAACATTACTCCCCGTGTAAGGTAAGGTAATTTTATTTATAGAGCGCCTTTCAAAACAACCGTTACAAGGTGCTGTACAAAGTAAAATAATAAAATAAAACAAGAAAACACAGTGTAAATGCACAGATGTGTAGGTAAGAGTGCTGGTTTCCAGTTTAAGTGTGTAAATGCACAGATGTGTAGGTAAGAGTGCTGGTTTCCAGTTTAAGTGTGTAAATGCACAGATGTGTAGGTAAGAGTGCTGGTTTCCAGTTTAAGTGTGTAAATGCACAGATGTGTAGGTAAGTGTGCTGGTTTCCAGTTTAAGTGTGTAAATGCACAGATGTGTAGGTAAGAGTGCTGGTTTCCAGTTTAAGTGTGTAAGTGCACAGATGTGTAGGTAAGAGTGCTGGTTTCCAGTTTAAGTGTGTAAATGCACAGATGTGTAGGTAAGTGTGCTGGTTTCCAGTTTAAGTGTGTAAATGCACAGATGTGTAGGTAAGAGTGCTGGTTTCAAGTTTAAGTGTGTAAATCACAGATGTGTAGGTAAGTGTGCTGGTTTCCAGTTTAAGTGTGTAAATGCACAGATGTGTAGGTAAGAGTGCTGGTTTCCAGTTTAATTAAGTGTGTAAATGCACAGATGTGTAGGTAAGAGTGCTGGTTTCCAGTTTAAGTGTGTAAATGCACAGATGTGTAGGTAAGAGTGCTGGTTTCCAGTTTAAGTGTGTAAATGCACAGATGTGTAGGTAAGAGTGCTGGTTTCCAGTTTAAGTGTGTAAATGCACAGATGTGTAGGTAAGAGTGCTGGTTTCCAGTTTAAGTGTGTAAATGCACAGATGTGTAGGTAAGAGTGCTGGTTTCCAGTTGAAGTGTGTAAATGCACAGATGTGTAGGTAAGTGTGCTGGTTTCCAGTTTAAGTGTGTAAATGCACAGATGTGTAGGTAAGAGTGCTGGTTTCCAGTTTAAGTGTGTAAATGCACAGATGTGTAGGTAAGAGTGCTGGTTTCCAGTTTAAGTGTGTAAATGCACAGATGTGTAGGTAAGAGTGCTGGTTTCCAGTTTAAGTGTGTAAATGCACAGATGTGTAGGTAAGTGTGCTGGTTTCCAGTTTAAGTGTGTAAATGCACAGATGTGTAGGTAAGTGTGCTGGTTTCCAGTTTAAGTGTGTAAATGCACAGATGTGTAGGTAAGAGTGCTGGTTTCCAGTTTAAGTGTGTAAATGCACAGATGTGTAGGTAGGTGTGCTGGTTTCCAGTTTAAGTGTGTAAATGCACAGATGTGTAGGTAAGTGTGCTGGTTTCCAGTTTAAGTGTGTAAATGCACAGATGTGTAGGTAAGAGTGCTGGTTTCCAGTTTAAGTGTGTAAATGCACAGATGTGTAGGTAAGAGTGCTGGTTTCCAGTTTAAGTGTGTAAATGCACAGATGTGTAGGTAAGTGTGCTGGTTTCCAGTTTAAGTGTAAATGCACAGATGTGTAGGTAAGAGTGCTGGTTTCCAGTTTAAGTGTGTAAATGCACAGATGTGTAGGTAAGAGTGCTGGTTTCCACTAGTTTAAGTGTGTAAATGCACAGATGTGTAGGTAAGTGTGCTGGTTTCCAGTTTAAGTGTGTAAATGCATAGATGTGTAGGTAAGTGTGCTGGTTTCCAGTTTAAGTGTGTAAATGCACAGATGTGTAGGTAAGTGTGCTGGTTTCCAGTTTAAGTGTGTAAATGCACAGATGTGTAGGTAAGTGTGTTGGTTTCCAGTTTAAGTGTGTAAATGCACAGATGTGTAGGTAAGAGTGCTGGTTTCCAGTTGAAGTGTGTAAATGCACAGATGTGTAGGTAAGAGTGCTGGTTTCCAGTTTAAGTGTGTAAATGCACAGATGTGTAGGTAAGAGTGCTGGTTTCCAGTTTAAGTGTGTAAATGCACAGATGTGTAGGTAAGAGTGCTGGTTTCCAGTTTAAGTGTGTAAATGCACAGATGTGTAGGTAAGAGTGCTGGTTTCCAGTTTAAGTGTGTAAATGCACAGATGTGTAGGTAAGAGTGCTGGTTTCCACTAGTTTAAGTGTGTAAATGCACAGATGTGTAGGTAAGTGTGCTGGTTTCCAGTTTAAGTGTGTAAATGCACAGATGTGTAGGTAAGAGTGCTGGTTTCCAGTTTAAGTGTGTAAATGCACAGATGTGTAGGTAAGTGTGCTGGTTTCCAGTTTAAGTGTGTAAATGCACAGATGTGTAGGTAAGTGTGCTGGTTTCCAGTTTAAGTGTAAATGCACAGATGTGTAGGTAAGAGTGCTGGTTTCCAGTTTAAGTGTGTAAATGCACAGATGTGTAGGTAAGAGTGCTGGTTTCCACTAGTTTAAGTGTGTAAATGCACAGATGTGTAGGTAAGTGTGCTGGTTTCCAGTTTAAGTGTGTAAATGCACAGATGTGTAGGTAAGAGTGCTGGTTTCCACTAGTTTAAGTGTGTAAATGCACAGATGTGTAGGTAGTGCTGGTTTCCAGTTTAAGTGTGTAAATGCACAGATGTGTAGGTAGTGCTGGTTTCCAGTTTAAGTGTGTAAATGCACAGATGTGTAGGTAAGAGTGCTGGTTTCCAGTTTAAGTGTGTAAATGCACAGATGTGTAGGTAAGAGTGCTGGTTTCCAGTTTAAGTGTGTAAATGCACAGATGTGTAGGTAAGTGTGTTGGTTTCCAGTTTAAGTGTGTAAATGCACAGATGTGTAGGTAAGAGTGCTGGTTTCCAGTTTAAGTGTGTAAATGCACAGATGTGTAGGTAAGTGTGCTGGTTTCCAGTTTAAGTGTGTAAATGCATAGATGTGTAGGTAAGAGTGCTGGTTTCCAGTTTAAGTGTGTAAATGCACAGATGTGTAGGTAAGAGTGCTGGTTTCCACTAGTTTAAGTGTGTAAATGCACAGATGTGTAGGTAAGTGTGCTGGTTTCCAGTTTAAGTGTGTAAATGCACAGATGTGTAGGTAAGTGTGCTGGTTTCCAGTTTAAGTGTGTAAATGCACAGATGTGTAGGTAAGTGTGCTGGTTTCCAGTTTAAGTGTGTAAATGCACAGATGTGTAGGTAAGTGTGCTGGTTTCCAGTTTAAGTGTGTAAATGCACAGATGTGTAGGTAAGTGTGCTGGTTTCCAGTTTAAGTGCTGCTGCTACTACTGTACGTGCACACCGACCTTTCTCCGCTGACTCAGGCCAATCACCATCAGCCGTGTCAACGTTATTCTCCAGCGCAGTGGCATCGTTGGCGTCTGGCGCTGAAGCAGGATCCTCGTACGTGTCCTATAGCCAACGAAAATGGAGGTGGGGGGGATGTTGCATTTAGTGTAAATAGCACCTTATCCAGAGGACTCCCAAAAGCAATTTCGAAACATTTCTCAAAATAATTTCATAGATAAATAAAATAATTCCAAAAGATTCCTCAAGAGTTCACATTAACACTTTGACTACTATTCACGAGTTGCCAGAATTAATTAATTGTAGAACACTATCGCTGCGATTCGCGAGTTGCCCGAGTTATGTTTGCATTGTTTAATCCACGTTTTTAATCAGTTTGAAGTCATACGGGCAATCCACCGGACAGAATGGGATATGAGACATCTTTTGATGAAATTGAGTCCCTGTTGTTTACAATAGGAAAGCTGCCTAGCAGCGATTACACCACTTTAAAGGACCTATAACATAGAATTCAACTTTTTCAATTTATTTTGTGTTTTTGGGGCTCCCATATGTGTTTTCTCTCCCCACAAATAACCAATTTTGAACAGTCAGGCTTTCATATCATATAGGTGCTTTAATGGAAATTGCTCTCAGGAACAGCTCAACTGATTTTGGTCTCATCATGATGTCATCAATGTCACCCTACTTTGTATATTTCCTCCTTCAGTCTTCAGTTTCAAATTTGCATTTCCACTTTGTTTACAATGTCCACCATTGTTGATTTTCTAAGCTGGCATGGAATGGAAACGAATCTGGTTTTTTATAGCATCATTATTATAATGACTCAAATATTAAATATTCTGCATATCAGCACCCCCACCACCTCAGGACATTGTGGTATTGCAGCTAAAACTGCTTTCAAAGTCCAGAAAGAAATGACAAGGCCTGGTTATATCAGAGTGGTGATTGAGGCTCAAACCATTAGAAATAACTTTGATGGACATAGACAATATGATATTAAATATTAATAGCCGTTTTAAAATGCATGTTCTATTTCGTCCCTGCTGACCGCCAGAGGCGGTGCTTTAAGCACTGAAAGACATCCTTCGCGCATGCGTCGTCGAGTATTGTATACAAACAATGTCAATTTTGACCCTGTGTTGACCCGAAGTAGTCTATATCTTCCGGCAGTCTCCAGGGATCAGTCTCTTATTTTTTCTTGCGCGTTGTGGTGAGAAATTTGCACTGGGCTGCGAGGTATTGCTATGCAATACAATATGCAGCCTACGGTGCCTGTACCTAGTCGCCGGTAGTTCCGTGACGGTGTGTCCGCCGGTCGGAGTAGCGTTTGTTCGCCCTCCAGGAACTGCGACTATGGATTTTTATCTCCTCGATGAATGGAGTTTATTTTGCGGATTCATGTGGAGGGAGGAGATCGTTACCTGGCTGTGGAGGTTGTTCTTGTGGAGATACTGGCTCCAGGGAGGAGATCGTTACCTGGCTATGGAGGTTGTTCTTGTGGAGATACTGGCTCCAGGGGTCGGGGATCTGCTCGTCTGCCCCGGCCGCGGCCGTGCGTGAGTTGACCTTCAGCAGGTAGCAGCTGTGGACGCCGTACCTCTGCTTCATGTCCTCGTACACCGAGTCTGCCCTAGAGAGACGGACGGACGGACAGTCAGACACATACCGGGTCGCTTTCAGAGTTCATTACAGCAGGGGAGGAAAACGGACAATATGTGTCCACTGTGTGTGTGTGTGTGTGTGTGTGTGTGTGTGTACCTGTGCTCGTCTCCCTGGCTCATGTCGTGAAGTAGGACATAGTATTTCAGCGTGTTGGGGATGAACCACTTGGGGTTGGTGTAGTCTCCACTGTGCTGGATGCGGTGCTGCTCCTGGGACAGCTTGAGGAACTGCTCCACTGGGACCGCCTCCGTGGACGACACCACCAGGAGGCCTGCGGGGGGCGCCAAAGTCAAGGACTCCACACAGAAATAAAAACATGAGACTCAGATTCTAAAAATGTCTGTTTGAAAATGACAGTTTTCTGAAAAAGCTGTGTTTCTATGTCAGTCGTTCTTAGATTTTTCAAAAATAGCAGACCTACAAGCTCAATAGCTCAGAGCTTGTAGATCTGCTATTTTTCAATAGCTAAAGCATAACATAATGCCAACACAAAAAGGGGTTCCCGCCCCAAAATGGGTTAAACGTCTCTATGGAAGGAACGTACACATTTGCTAACACAAGGGATGCTGCCAGCATCTTTCAAAATATAAGCGTCAGAGTGCCAGCGGATATGGCAGATTTTACTCTGAAAGGTCCCCCACTTCCGTTCCCCACCAAAACTGGGAGGCATAACGTTCCATTCTTGCCTCGCGCAGGTCACGCTAAAGTCTCTCTAGAAGCTCTCTCAATATTCCAAACGAGAGGCATGCTGAAGTCAGAACATTGCCCATCTGGTCAAAACCATGGACAGTTCCCTAAATTAGGAGATACGAGCCATTCTCTCTGAGCCGTAAACAAGAAAGTGAACGGCAACGCGCACGCGCCAAACGGCAAGGAGTATACGGTGCAGAAGGAGAGGCCCACACAAAATATATAATTTATATATATCAATAAAAAAGCCCTAAAGACGTGTATACACGTCAAAGGCCAAAATTGTGTGAATTGGTGTAAGCTCTGCATTATCCACCTACTGGTGTACTGCAAGTAGCATATGAAGACAAGCTGTAGATTTAGTAAAGTTTCAGTATTCGTACCCTGTCGGAGATGCGATATTTGAAATGGTCCCCAGTTCAAATATAATTATTGTTTGAGAACCGTTGATCTCCAACACCCCACACAACGCTGAGCACAGATTTTACAAACTTCACACAGCTCATATCCTTTGTATGTTTCATTTAGTTACTTTTGCACCGTCTCTCACACACACACACACACACACACATATACGACCCACCGGGAATATTAGTTTGTATTGGCAGTGCGCCTCACTGTGCCTACTGTATGTCACTCCATAATGCCAGAAGGATACAGGCGAGGTAGTGGTTGAGGAACTCATGGTCCGACGCGGGCATGGACTGCAGGAAGCTCTCTCTGTAGGTCTCGAACCACGGCGTGTTCGCTAGAAAGACACACACACACACACACACACACACACACACACACACAGACACACACACACACACACACACACACACACACACACACACACACACACACACACCTTGAGAGAAGATCAGAGAGACACGTAGACGGCTAGCCGGCGTCTGGTTTCCAGGTTAACTCACTCCCACCATCCCTGAAGAGCCCGTACTGTACCGTCTGTACTGTACCGTACTGTACCGTACCGTACTGTACCGTCACAAGCACACAATCACAAAACAGTTCAGGCTATGCGAGGAAACACACCGATCAATCATAGACAATTCATCAATCATGAATTTAAGTGAATCAGAGAGTGATTGCAATTTTAAAGGGGAAGAAAACAAAAATCTTATTATAATCACAGGTCACAGAAAAGCTGAAAGCGAGATTTATTGGAGGGGAAAAACAAAATTGATTATACGGCACGATGCTGCTGCTTGTCTATGCACAAATAGTTGACAAAATCAGAAAGGATAAAAACCTTCCACTGCTGAAAAAGAGACTGAAATGTCAGACATATTTAATATTTTACATCAGCATCTTTAATCGAGTACTTCAGGGCTTGCTGTTCATATATTCAGAACAGGTAAGGACTAGTATATAAAAGAAATGAAAAGCAGCAGATCAACAAGCTTTATGTGTGCCGCTACACGCAACGTGTAGAAGCATGCAGATCTGCCATGCTTGTGTGTGACGCCGAGGTGCTCCAATCAGGTTTTTTGGGGCCGACCCCTGGAGTATCATCATCAAGTGCGGCATTATTTTATGTACGTTATGAATGTACGTCAATGTGTTCTAGACGTTCAGATGAGTCACCACCTGCTGCCGAGAAGGGAGAAATGACAGCAAATAATCCACCTCTGGTTGCCTCTCCGTGTGCGAGACTCACACGGATACCTACTGTACGTACCGCTACTGTACGTACCGCTGCTGTCGGGCGGAAACCTCACGTCCAATATAGTGGCGTCAAAAAGAATCCATTCAGCGATGCATCGCGATTCGGCCGTGCACGAATCTGCATCAATGCAGCAACGACGTGACATAATCGACCATCGATAATCAAATACTATATATAATTCTAAATAAAATATGTTGTTATCTGACTGCTTGTATTGACTGATAAAAAAATGTGCCATGTTGTGAAGTAATATAGAAAAGTGTGATGCATCGCGATGCATCGTAGAGTCGAAACCTGGTCAATCGTAATCGAATCTTGAGGGCAGTGCCACTGCACACCTCGGCTCTAATGTCAAAATCTAGTTCGTTTTCAGGATTCTGATAAAATGATCATAAATATAAATAAACTAAAAATAGCCGATATACAAACTCAAAATGTGTTGTCTCGTGAAAAGTTTTGAGCTTGTAGATATGCTGTTTTTTGTGTGACACTGTAGTATGACGAAATAGGGCATTAATTTACCCAAAGAAAAGTTAAAACACTGAGATTGGAGGTTTCTTTCCGACAACGGCGATCATGTGATTCATGATCACTACACTACAAACAGATGTTAGCAGAGAGAGCGTCGCAGCTTTTTGGTAAATAAATGGAAAAAAACTTCTACCACGAAGGTCGAAGGTCTAGTGACACCGAAATGAGGCAAAGACGGTGGCTCACAGCATCCCTACGACCCTATTGGTCTGGGTATCTCATTATCCAATTAAACTCCACGTCATTAAGCTTTCTTTCTTTAGTTAACCAGGGTACCATAGGTCTAACGATTTACATTGTTAGACCTAGAACTCCTCTCGTTTCCATCTTTATTACATAATAGTGACAGACCATTACAAATACACCATCATTCTATCATTTATATGTGCTACACAGCACATATCAGCTGCCTCCCATTTACACTTAGTTCTATATGTCAGCTACATCAGTTTGGGCCCAATCAAGTCCTGGATCGTAGTTTGGACTCAAAGTGAGTTAATGTTCACAAATTGCTTTGGTCTTTTTCCCCCAAGCCGATATATATATTTACTGTCATGCCATGAGCCACCACTTTGCATTCAAAGCAACGGACATTTCACTCACAGGAAATGCACACAGAAGAATAGAAAACAAATCAATCTAAGGCTCTAGAGAGTCCCACCACCACCTTGTCAGAAGAGAAGTGAGGAAAAGAGAAAGACTGCACAGTGAAATCCTGAGTGTTCAATCATTTTGCCGGGGGGTCTCTGGAACCACCTTTGTACACCCCGAAGAGTCAAATTAGCACTGAGGATTTTACTGTGCGCTGGACGACAACAACACGGCTACGTGGATCTAGGAGGGAGGAGAAGAGTGCAGGAAGTGAGCTAAGCTTGGAGAAAGGAGTTGTTGTACGCCCCCTGGAGGACAGGAGTACCTGAGTAATGCTTGGAGCTGCTCAGTTCCGTTAGCGTGTCCCTCCATGCCGCGTACCAGGGCACGCTAGCTTTAAGGGAGCGATCTGACCCAGTGAGGGAGGGAGGGGGGAAAGAGAGAGCCAGGGCTGGTGTTAATGTTAGAGACCACATCTCCAGTAGCCATCAGAGAGGTCCCTAGTGGTCAAGTGTTGAAGGCAGGGTGAAGTGAAATCCGTCATTTTCTTTGCGGAAAACGTTCTGCGTAAATCTCTGTACTCCGATAGAAATCTTTGCTATATAAAGTGGTTGTTCAGTAACAAGTCTCTCCTGTCTATCCAGCTCTTGAGAAAATACATTTTCAGATGGGTCAGAGGTCAGGTCACCATTGTCAACCACATAGGAGAGAGTAGAGTACCCATTTATCAGCTCAGGCAGTGACACTAAGGGTTGCTCACTTGCCCCTGGCAGGTAAATGAAACTTTAGGGCAGGTTTCAGGTTGCCCTGCCAGGCAAATTCTTGTTTGAGAGGGGATGAAATAAACACAACACGAGATATCGGTCTAAACACCTGAACGTGGCCAAAGCAGAGAGCACTGTCTTCTGGTCTGTGGAATGTAAAATAATAAATAAGAGCACTGTTAATGTGCTGTTAATGTGCTGTTTTCACACTTTTTCACACTGTTTTTACACTTAAAAATATAAAATAAAAAGTGTGAACCCATAGTCATATTCATAGCTATATACTAGGCATTTGGCATAGAAATTGAGGTATGAGAAATGTCAAAGGTGTTAAAATAAGTGTAAAAGAAATTGCAATCCATTTAAATTAAATATTTACCTGTAATTTATAATGGACAATTTACTTTTTGGGCAGGTGGGCATGACCTTTAGACAAGTAGAATATGACCTCTCAGACATAGTGTCAACCCTGTCGGTTTCAATTTCAGTGTTTCAGTTCTCCTTTTGTCTGCTCATTTCTTCGTGCCTCTTCCAATTTCACTTGTTCACCCATGTGTCCTTGTACGAGTTCCCCATCCAGATTGGATCAAATTGGCATCCCGCCTTGAAAATAGATCTCCTGTTTATTAAAGAGCTGGTGAGACAGGGAGACTCCTCTGTTACTGAACAAACACTTATAGAGCTAGTTGACACTTATTTTAAAACACACACCCGTATCACTTTACACCACCTTTAACCAATCAGACAACCGCAGGTGAGAGAGCAGGAAGGACATGCTGTGCTATAGGATAGAGCGGGCTCCGGGGCCTCCGGGCTTGCTCTGGTTCCGGCCCGCAGCACTGCGGTGACTGTCGTCATAATGCAAACACCTTCGTTTAAAACCCATTTTGACCTGAGATCAGATTCTAAAAATGTCTTCTACATCCTGACAGTTTTCTGAAAAAGCCATGTTTCTATGTCAGTCGTTCTTTGATTTTTCAAAAAATAGCTAAATCATAACATAATGCTAACACCAAAAGGGGTTTGCGTCCAAAATGGGTTAAGCTCTGAGCCTCTGATCGGACCATGACGGCCCAGAGTGGTCTCCTGGATGTAGCAGCAGTGGGCAAGCTGCGATAGATCGTCCCCTCTCAGGACGACGAGAGGCCCGGAAGAGAATTTCCCGTTCATTAATATTCCCATAGACGTTTCAAAAAGTATTTATTTAAAGACCTTTAAGCCTCAGACAAAGCCTACTGGGCTGATGACAAATCATGACAATAAACAAAAGTATTTTGGGCCGAACAAATAATTATTCTTTCTAATTATTTGTTCGGCCCAAAATAAATTGTTTATTGTCATGATTTGTCAGAAAACGAGTTGGCTTTGTCTGAGGCTTACAGGTCTTGAAATACATTTTTAAACCTCTATGGGGAAAAAAAGAACGGGAAATTCTCTTCCGGGCAGCTCGCCGGGGGCAGGACTGAGACGCTCTATTGAGAGCCATGCAGTGTTTACTGGCGTGTTTACTGGCTTATATCTATCTATATCTATATATATCAGCCCCTATGGTTCAAAGACCCCGATAACTCTGAGTGTACAAATGAAACCAAAATGGACATTTTGGTTCCATTTGGATTGCACTGGCTTTGAGAACTGTGTCCATTTCCACAGTCAGCAGCATGCCGCGTAAACCAAAATGTTTTGCATCACTCGACAGTCACAAATTAACTCAAATATATCTAAGGTACACATTTCACAGTGATGTATCCCCTTTAAATGATGTCTAAATAAATATATCTAAGGTACACATTTCACAGTGATGTATCCCCTTTAAATGATGTCTAAATAAATATATCTAAGGTACACATTTCACAGTGATGTATCCCCTTTAAATGATGTCTAAATAAATATATCTAAGGTACACATTTCACAGTGATGTATCCCCTTTAAATGATGTCTAAATAATAACTAAAATATATCTAAGGTACACATTTCACAGTGATGTATCCCCTTTAAATGATGTCTAAATAATAACTAAAATATATCTAAGGTACACATTTCACAGTGATGTATCCCCTTTAAATGATGTCTAAATAAATATATCTAAGGTACACATTCCACAGTGATGTATCCCCTTTAAATGATGTCTAAATAATAATAAATATATCTAAGGTACACATTCCACAGTGATGTATCCCCTTTAAATGATGTCTAAATAAATATATCTAAGGTACACATTCCACAGTGATGTATCCCCTTTAAATGATGTCTAAATAAATATATCTAAGGTACACATTCCACAGTGATGTATCCCCTTTAAATGATGTCTAAATAAATATATCTAAGGTACACATTCCACAGTGATGTATCCCCTTTAAATGATGTCTAAATAAATATATCTAAGGTACACATTTCACAGTGATGTATCCCCTTTAAATGATGTCTAAATAAATATATCTAAGGTACACATTCCACAGTGATGTATCCCCTTTAAATGATGTCTAAATAAATATATCTAAGGTACACATTCCACAGTGATGTATCCCCTTTAAATGATGTCTAAATAAATATATCTAAGGTACACATTCCACAGTGATGTATCCCCTTTAAATGATGTCTAAATAAATATATCTAAGGTACACATTCCACAGTGATGTATCCCCTTTAAATGATGTCTAAATAATAATTTCACAGTGATGTATCCCCTTTAAATGATGTCTAAATAAATATATCTAAGGTACACATTCCACAGTGATGTATCCCCTTTAAATGATGTCTAAATAAATATATCTAAGGTACACATTCCACAGTGATGTATCCCCTTTAAATGATGTCTAAATAAATATATCTAAGGTACACATTCCACAGTGATGTATCCCCTTTAAATGATGTCTAAATAATAATTTCACAGTGATGTATCCCCTTTAAATGATGTCTAAATAATAATTTCACAGTGATGTATCCCCTTTAAATGATGTCTAAATAAATATATCTAAGGTACACATTCCACAGTGATGTATCCCCTTTAAATGATGTCTAAATAAATATATCTAAGGTACACATTCCACAGTGATGTATCCCCTTTAAATGATGTCTAAATAAATATATCTAAGGTACACATTCCACAGTGATGTATCCCCTTTAAATGATGTCTAAATAAATATATCTAAGGTACACATTTCACAGTGATGCATCCCCTTTAAATGATGTCTAAATAAATATATCTAAGGTACACATTTCACAGTGATGTATCCCCTTTAAATGATGTCTAAATAAATATATCTAAGGTACACATTTCACAGTGATGTATCCCCTTTAAATGATGTCTAAATAAATATATCTAAGGTACACATTTCACAGTGATGTATCCCCTTTAAATGATGTCTAAATAATAACTAAAATATATCTAAGGTACACATTTCACACTGATGTATCCCCTTTAAATGATGTCTAAATAAGCGGGGGGTTGATGTACTAGGAAACAAACAGCAAAATGTAACCTATGGGTAGTGGGTACAGTACAGTTTCATTAAGATGATGATGGCTGGGTTGGCGTGAACGTTGGACAGATTAGACTATTAGTCTGAACACTACACTACAGTCACAATATCACTAGGGGGGAGGGGGGGGTGTATGTGGAGAACAGCCACAGGGGAGTAATACCACAATGACCGCTTGGACCAACACAGCTACAGTATGCTGCTAAAGGCCTTTTCAGACGGGGAGCGACTGACGCGCCTAGTAATTCATTTTCAATGAGAGGCTTTGCGTTTATTTTGGATGCGCGGCGGAGAAGTTGAGGGGCGATTAATTACGCAAGCGCATTTTCACAGGCTCGGCCCCTTGAAATTGCCGCGCGCGCATGCTCGTTTCACGCCCCTCATGAGCAGACCTGTGTCTGCGTCATTTCCCTCGCTCCTCGTCTGAAGGGACATTAAAGGTTTCATGACATTAGTTTTAATTTATTTTTTCTTTGAGGTTTTATGACCTCAAATACACCCACACAACCTGAACTTTGAACATTCAGTGGATTTTCTGTGCCCTGGGGTTTTCTCTGTATGTTCTGAAGCCGTTTGAGCTGCAAAGAAAACGGGGCAAACCGGCCTCAACAGTGACATCTGCTGGCAAATTGTTATGTCATATATGGGACTTGTGGACTCTTACATTCACAGTTCACAGGAAAAGCTAAGCACACCAGAAAACCCCAGACCACAGAAAATATACTGAATGTTTAAAGGTTTTTTGGGTGCAATAGAGCTCAGAAAACTTAAAAAAATAACACTTTTAAATGTCACAATCCCTTTAATACAGAGAACAGCAACAGTCTTGTCTTTGGGGTTTGGTTTCTGAATTGGTTGCAGAGCACTCTTACCCAACGTGCATTCCGGGGAGTGGACGGGAAGAAATAAAATAAAACAAAACATCAGCAGAGAAGCAATGGCGACGTAATGACAAGCAAGTCAGATCACGTCAACAAAAACCCTTGGCCAACACTCTTTGGTGACTCCTTGGTGTATTCTACCCTCTACAGGCGATTTGAAGCTTTGCCGTGGTTCATTTGGAACTTACTTTTTTATACATTTTTCTTGTTCATCAATTTCATCATATTTGTGTCAAAGGCCTGGACAAGCAACGTGTTGCTTGTTTTTTACAGATTATGAAAATAGTAATCAGCATCAGAAAATGAGACCGATTACTGATTCGCATAAATCATATATATATATATATATATATATATATATATATATATATATATTTATTTATTTATTTATTTTAAAGAAAAGGATTCTACAGTAGAGGATAAACTGTAAATGGTGTTCTATATTCAAGCAGTGATTAATTTAGCATGTTGAGGTGTTCCAGCGCCACCTGGTGGTCACCAGTTTTGGCGTTGCCAATTAGCCCATTAAAAATAAAAGAAAGAAAATGTAATTCTATTATGCATGTCATAACCTGCACACCAGATATGGATTTAAAAAAAAAAAGAATATAAAAAAACTTGTCTTATCGTCCCTGGCAATCAGTGCATAATTGGATTCATCTCGTCTTGTCATCCCTGGCATTTAAACTGTATTAAGGAGTTTGTTTAAGTTTAATTAATTAATAATTAAGTTTCATCGTCACGTTCCGTCACCACAGTGGCTGGCGGTCACTCGCTCTCACCACCAGTGTTTTTTTTTCCAGCAATATTTTAGTTTAGTTTTAGTCATAGTCTCTTGAATAGTTTAGTTTTATTCACATTTTAGTCACCTGGAATGTTTTAGTGTTAGTCTAGTTTTAGTCGAAATATCATACGATTTTAGTCGACTAAATCTACAGTTGATTTAGTTGACTAAAATGTATTTTGGCGTGCCTTGATGCAGTCGTGATGACTGCTTTTACACTTTACGCTGAAAATAGCTGCGACGCGTTGTGAGCTTGAAGATCTGCTATTTTCAGCATGCAACGAAGTGTAAAAAGACTTCTACTGGATCTCTTGTCCACTTTAGTCCCTTCCTAACATTTTATCCTAGTTTTTATTCGTTGACAAAATTGTCAACATATTTAGTTTTAGTCATCATAGCTTAGTTTCCATTTAGTTTTCATCAGTTAAAAAAGGGAGTCGACGAACATTTTGTGTCATAGTATTATCCCATTTTGACCTGAGATCAGATTCTAAAAATGTCTTCTACATCAGTTTTCTGAAAAAGCTATGTTTCTATGTCAGTCGTTCTTCGACTTTTCAAAAATAGCAGACCTACAAGCTCTTAGCGCGCCACTCGGTGGCGCGCTATGAGCTTGTAGATCTGCTATTTTTCAATAGCTAAAGCATAGCATAATGCTAACACCAAAAAGGGGTTCCCGCCCCCAAAAGGGGTTATACGACGGAATCATCAACACCGCTGCTCACCACTGATGTTGAGGTCATAGTCCCCCGCCGTGATGACGTTGGCCACGCCCCCCTCAGCGGGCTGGCACGAGGACACCACGTCTCCGAGCAGCCGGCGCTGGGCGGGGCTGAGGGCGCCGCTGCAGTGGGCGGGGCGCGTCACCACGTTGTTCACGCTGATGCGCAGGTTCTTCACAGGCAGCACCTGGTTGTTGGGGTCCCGGATATGACCTGGAAGAGAAACGCACACAACGCACACACACACACACACACGCAGATTAAAGCTACTGGGTTTTACACGATAGTCCAATCGCAATTTTTATCCCACGATTTTGAAACCCATTTTTCACCCCTGTGTCAATCATCTAATGTGATCCTGGGCTCTACAACACCCTCCTCCAACCTAGTCCCCATATATGGGGGACAAGGGGAGAGCAACGGACTTGAACTCATGCTTCCTTCATGCCTGAGTGTCCAAGTTGCTCCTTTACACCTGACAGGGGGGAGTTTCCCTGGTTGGACGTAGCACGTGGAAGGAACACGTTATTCCAACCAGTTCCTTTCCCCTTCATCGGGCGCCCCGGCTGGCCAGGGGGAGGCAGTTTAGTGACCAGGATTACTGCATGTTTTTTGTGAGGGTACCTGCCCTAGGGGACACGGGGAGAACATGCAAACTCCACACAGAAAGGCCCTTTCGCCAACCCCGCCTTCGGGTATGGGCACTGAGTGCAGTACTTTCATCCGACGGATCATTGGTCCGAACGACAACCTACCTCCTCCCTCACCCTAACCCTAACCTCCCCCGGGGCAGACACCTAACCTAACCGCAACCCTCTCCCGACCCGCAGCGCACCTCGGAGCATTGCCCCGTCGGGCCTATGAGTTGTCGGACAAAAGGATGCCCCCCATGGGCACTGATGACGCGGAGGAGGAAACACGCCGCCAGCACCCACAGCGTCCCGAGCGGAAATCGAACCCAGGACCTTCTAGCTGTGAGGCGACAGCACTACCAACTGTGCCACCGTGCCCCCCAATCGTGTTCATGTTGAAAAAGAAAACTAATTGCAGATCTGCAAGTTTAAACTTGTAGATCAGCTATTTGTGCAATTTGTTTTACTTCTGTAAAGTATAAAACATTTATAAAAAAAATTCAGTAATTTCTTGGTACATTTCAGTTATTTGTCATATCTGCCCTGTGCACGTTTCTATTACGAAGCATAAAAGCCAAACACGTAATATTACAATTATTTGTGTGACAATTAATAATAGTCAACTTAAATCGTGACACCCCTAAATAAAGCTAAATAAAATCATCTCACGACTGAAAACAACAAGTCTTAATGTATGATTTGTGAAACGATGTGAAAGACTCGACTAACCAGCAGGCTCTTTCTGCCTTGTTCCGCCTTGGTTCAACCTTGTTTATGTTGAATTAGCTAAAAAAAACTAAAAACAAACATGATATGCCCAGTCACCATGCTGCAACTGTGATGTTCCATTTTACTGACAAATAAGAATTGAATGCACAGAATATCAATACGGTGGTTCTCAAACTTTGACAATATACAAATGGAACCAAATGGACCCAGTTTGATAAGCACTGGACTACATTAATGGTGAATGACAGGTGTCACTCTGGCCTTTCTTCTAGCAGCCATGGGGAAATTCCTGTTGGCAAGAACATAATGTCTGCAGCATCTAATCAAAGTCAGCAACTTGCAAGGCAAGGGGCTTCACTCTTCTCTGTCAACGCTCTCTGCACAGACAGACATGCCTTAAGAAATAAGATTAAGTGCTCCAGAGTCCAGACTGGACAGAAAAAAACAAATAACACAGACTGTCTCTTTCACTCAAGACGTTGCACTGAAATACCCCACTTTATTTCGGTAAGAACGTCCAACATAATGACTTTCTCTCTGTAGTAAACTCTGTACCCAGCCCCGAAATGAAATGGAACACAAACAAACCGAGTGAAACTTGCAGTGGAAATGGCAGGTGGACTGGATGCAGTGATTCATGTACCATGTCAAGTTGCTGCCAGCATCCATTTCAAAACACTGGTAGGCAGGGATGAGGCAATCAAGGGCATGCCACCCGTAGCCTTCAGGACACCATGCCTACACTCCTTACAGCACAACAGCAAACACAGGAGGACATCTGCCCCCCTTCCCTACTACGACACCCTCTGGCCAATGTTCCAAGTGAACTTGAGACACTTCTCCCTTGTCTCGGAGATAAGCTTTTCATATATTTTACAATCCAAGTGCTTCAAAACAAAAGTGAAACTTAACTGGAACTTGGTACCCACGGACGACTCCGAGCTATAGGTAAAACAGCCTTCCATTTTAACGCTCCTTTTACCTGCTGGAATCAATTGCAATGCCCTTTAAAAATGGACTCCACGGGGCAATTTAGAAACCTGCTAGCTAAACTAGTTCTAAATTGTCACCGTTTCAATGAAGTTGCTATTGTTGTTTTCATACTGTTATTTACTTGTTTTTTTTACATTGTATAATTCATTTTTACTGCTGTTCTTATCTTCATAATTATTATTGCACTGTTGAATTATGACTCTTGCATCATTGAAAATGAGGGCTTGCCCGCCCCTCAATGTATCTCAGGGAAAAGAATGAATGAATGAATGAATCTTACATAAAACTATCCCCTGCTTGTGTTGTTAATGTAGATTTCATGGCTGCTTTCTTCTATCCAGCTAAATTTCACTCTGGGTGGAGTAGGGAGGTTTATTGATTCATACCTAATCGAGATTTAAAAGCGTGGCGTTTTTCACTTTGTCTGTCGTTATAGTGGCACACGTCAGCATTTCCTCGCTTTGGTAGGAAAAAGCAGCGAGGATATTACCATAGTATTAGAACCGAGCATTTCTACTACATAATTCAGGGGTGGGCAACTTTGACGAGCTTGAGCTTGTAAAATCAGCTATTTTTGCTATATTTGAATTGAAATCCTGAATTATTTTTTTGACATTTTTTACCGGTAATTGTAATCCTGGAAAATAACTTTACGAACTAAATTTAAATACATTGGACACACAGAAAAGACAATTAAAGCAGGTCATGTTTGTATGTTTGAAATTGTAACAGCTGAAATCAATAATACATCAGTGTTCTGATATTAACCTGAGGGCCACATTAAGTGATGGTGGGGGCCGCATGTGGCCCCCAGGCCGCCAGTTGCCCATGTATGTACTAGATTATTCCAGTCTGAGTGGGAACTGCAGATGGTCACTTTGAAAAACAGACAGAGCGTGTTCCACTGCTGGAGCAGCACAGCACTGAATGAGGAACAAATTAATTCAATGTAATATTTGAATACATTATTTGATTGTTCGGCGAATTATTTTCATGTACATGACAACCCTCAGGTAATAAATGTTACTGGCATTAAATACTGAGCCATTTCAATAGTTTGCGTACATTAAAGGAATGAATAATGTCAAAATATTTCATTACAAATACCATTACAATCTATTTTAGATTGTTGCAATAAATGCAATAAATAAATATTGGAAAAATGAAGATATATTGTGTGGAGAATTTTGATGGTCCACTGAGGAAGCTTAAATAAATATGTGCTTAGGTCAAACAGAACAGAAGGTCCCCTCCTCAACGGCATGTCGTGGGTGGCCGTGTCAGAGACTTGAAATCAACGTGATGACTACTCTGTAGTGATGCACGGGCCAGCTTTTTTCCCATAACAATAAGATAAAAACGTAGCCTACTAACTGGCTTTTCAACACACAGCCAGTCCAGTCCATTCCAGTCAGTTGCTTTCAAGAGAGGGGAGGGGGGACTGGGCCTAGTTTCCCTATCGTTCATAATGTTGGCTTGGCTACTGACAGCAGATCGAGGAGACCTTAAAACAATAAAATAAGCAAATAAATATATGTAGTCAAAATGTCATATACAGAGAGAGAGAGAGAGAGAGAGAGAGAGAGAGAGAGAGAGAGAGAGAGAGAGACAGAGACAGAGACAGAGAGAGAGAGAGCCGTTGCGTTTACAATCAGTTGATGAAACGGATGGGAGCGAATAAAACCATAGCTAGCACATTCAGGTGGTTCAGTTTTAGTAGGATAGACAATTCATAGTTTGCCTGTCTTTTATAATTGTATAGAGGCTACAATACATGAGAGAACATTGAACGATGACTACAGTGTGTCCTGCCCAGTTTTAAGTGATAAAAGGTGACCACTGAAACAGTGGTCACCTTATCACCTAAAACTGGAGTATGAATTGGCCTAATCTAATTAAATGGTATGTACATAGTATGGTAAGGTAATGGTGCGTGGCTCACTCAAATGCAGAATAAATATTAAATAATGGACCTTGGCATGAAAGAGGTTGAAAACCACTGAAATGTGTGTAAGTTGAAGAAAGCTGAAGTGTAGTGGCGATCATAAAGTCGGCCTGCCTATCTGTCAAGATGTTGGAAATCTCAGAAGTACTTGTGTCAATCACAGGCTGCCTGTGCCGTGCCTTTTCAATTCATTGAATTTATTATACATTTATTATACTGGTTCTTGCATGCAGATTTTTGCAATACCATGAAATAACGAATAATCCTTTGCAGTTGCAATGTATACTTTAGTATAGAAGTGTTTTTGAGTACGTTGTGTTTATGCTTGTGCAATATAGACAACAGTAGTTAAGTAAGGGATAATATCTGCATAGGTAGGTATGTAGTTGGTGATTGTCGGGAGATAATTCACCGACAGGTGGTTAATCACCCTGTGAAGGTGAATTATATAATGATAATGATGAATGATATTATCCCGCTTAGTACATGGCTACATAAATTAATAAATTGACCCAAAACACAGATATTTCCTTGCTTGTGGTAATGAAAGTATTCCAGTGTCGCGCTGGCTGGCGTCTGCCCAGCTGCAGAACTGTTGGAAAACAGTGGGTACTGCTTCGTCAATTTCTCACAATTTTAAAAACATTATAAAAATTGAGAGCAATGTTTAGCTGTAAATGACATTGTGTGTGTGTGTTTACATGGCTGTCATGTTGGAAACAGCAGAAAAATCAAACAGGGCGCAGGCTCGCAGCAGGTGCTCCGGTCTGTTATAGAGCGGAGCGGTCATTATCCAGAAATAACAGACCGCTGAATTCGGCATGTTACTGTACTTCGAGCTGTAACTTGTTTCACACATCAGCAGTGGGGCGGCAGCGGCTCAGGGGTAGAGTAGCAGGCCTGGCCCGGCCAGATAGGAACCGCAAGGTTCCCAGTTCGATACCGGGCTACCCCAGAGTTGGTGTCGAAGTGTCCTTGAGCAAGACTAATTGCTCTCGATGAGCAGGTTGGTGCCTTGCATGGTTTCCTCCACCATGTGTATGCATGTATAATTGTATATGTATTGAATGGGTGAACATTCAATGTAAAGCGCTATATAAATACACCATGTGTGTTACGCTTACATATGCTTATGCAATAGAGACAACTAGTTATGCATGTTACTGTACTTCAAGCTGTAACTTGTTTCACAAATCACCAGTAAACATGCAAATTACACTCTGTGCAAAGACACAGCTTTCTATTTAGTATGGCCTTTAAGTGTAAAGTTTACACTTTACAGACATGCACAAGATCTTAGGGAGTCCATTGCTCTCCGTCCGACGTTGGGTTCAGTTGTCGCTAGAGTGTTTGTGAATGATGTCAGTTACTAGGTCAACAAATAAACACCATTTAAACAATTAGCCCATTCCTTTTCAATTTAATAATCCTTATTTGGGCCAATTAAGGGCACATCATAATCTATTTACAACATGTTAATGCATACAAGTTGAGTGGATCGCTGTAGTGTAGACATATCTGAATGATGCTTCAACAACAACAAAAACAACCAATGGTCCACGCAGCAACTAGGCTGCTTTAACAGAGGTGTGTGTGTGTGTGTGTGTGTGTGTGTGTGTGTGTGTGTGTGTGTGTGTGTGTGTGTGTGTGTGTGTGTGTGTGTGTGTGTGTGTGTGTGTGTGCTAGTCTCTAGTATAAAGCCTATAATAATCCTTGAGACATGGACTTTGGGCCTGCATTTGGCTGCAGCCACAGCCTCTTTAGCCAAGCAGCTAACACTGAGCAGCAATATAGGTGTAGGTGTGTATAAACCAAAGACAGCCACCCTAGAAGATGACGGCAGTGGTGTGGCAAACACTGGCCGCTCGGGTGTCACTCCCTCGGCCCTCTCGGGTGACACGTCGTAAAGACAACCGGGGAGAGAGAGGAGAGAGAGAGTGTAGCAGCGAGCTGGCTTCAGTTCCCACCTAACAAATGTTACGCGAGAATTGGTGTCCCGTGTAATTATGCAACGTCAAATGTCAAGAGACTTTGTTGGGGGAGTGACAATCAATGCGTGGTTCAACAATAACATCGAGCCTGACAGCTAACCAGCTTGTAGACCAGCTATTTTCAAAAGATGTTTATGCATATGAAAATGAGTGAATATTGACAGTGTAGTACTTTCTACTTTGGTAGCCTACTTTAACTATACTGTCTTGCTCAAGTGCATTTTTAATTCCAGTCCTTTTACTTGTACCAGAGTATCCGAGTATTTCTATATTGCAGTGCAATGCGAGTACTTTTCCGAATCACTACTAAAAAATTAAATACCACAAACCATAAACCATTATTTTCGCGGCGATCACGGAATTCGATGGGGCACCGACCCCGGCGTACCACCGGCTTCCTGTCATCAGACTGACTGCTAGCATAATAGCATGGCTGGGTCGGTTGGTGTATGTGTGTGTGTGTGTGTGTGTGTGTGTGTGTGTGTAAACCTAACGTCAACTGCCCAACAGACAGAAAGCTAAGGTTAAACCACCACAGACAGAACAGACGTGTTTACCGGGGGTGACAGCCCCCCACCGCCGGCCGCCCGCCGGCGCTGAGTCACGGGCCCACCCCGGGCTCCGAGTCACTCACCCTCGGACGTCAGGCGGCAGAAGGGCCGCAGCAGCTCGGCGAAGCCCAGGTTGTTCCTGCGGGTCAGCCTCTCCGCATCCTCGCTGCACAGCACGGCCACCATGGGGACGAAGGAGTCCTGGATGAACTCCACCACGGACTGCACGCACTGGGCCATGGCTCGGCTGGAGGAGTGAGTGGACCCGGGACCGAGGGGGGGAGGACCACCGGGGGGGGGTGGACCACCCAGACAGAGTCAGTCGAAGAGCCGGGTGGTGGTGGTGGTCTGTGTGTTGGGAGGGTTTAATAGTGTGATGAACCTAGACTCACTGTTGAGTTGCAAAACAACTCCCCTCCTGTCAGTGAGCAGCAGCCATGTTGGATGATTCTCTCTCTCTCTCTCTCTGCTTCCTGACTGAGGAGCGAGCGAGCGGCGGCGCGGTCACGTGATCAGCTGACAAGGGTGGGAGCGTTTCCCAAAGAGTGGGTCGCGGACCCGTGTTTGGGTCGCGAGTAAATATTAAATTTTTTGTTACTTTTTTTGTCTTTACATTTTATATATATATATATATATATATATATATATATAGCACCTTTCCAAAACAAATGAATATCATGGAAAAGTTGGTTTATTTCCATAATTCCATTAAAAAAATACTTTAATAGATTATAGATTCAGTGCACACACACCGTAAATATTTTCAAGTGTTTATGTGTTTATCTTTACACATTTTTGGCTTCCAGCTCATAAAACCCACTAAGAATTTGGCTACTGTGAAGAAATCACCATTTACTCCTCAGTTTTTGCAGAGCATGAATGTTTTAATCTGAATGCCACATTAAGAAATTAGGATCACATCAAATCAATCAAAATATGGTAAACAGAAATGTCAATCTTCAATACTTGGTTGTAATTGTAAACACAAACATTAAAAGCTGGACATAGGATGTGATTGGGCGGAATGAGATGATGTATTATGATAAGAGCGCCCCTCACTTCACACGGGTGTGATTTCTTTTGTTATTTTTTGTTATAAGGTTTTAATGTATTGGTTGGTTTCATCATCAAAAACAAATAAAGAATGGCTACATTTTAATTTATGTGTAAAGCTAGCTAAGGCAGTTATCAAATTGATTATGCATATACCTCATTTACGTTTATTATCATTATTGTTGACAAAACATTATATGTTTGCCAGTATGGAGGATAAAGTCGATCTGTAAAAGATATTCTGTTAATTCTGTAATTCTTTGCTTTTAGATAACTGCTGCTTTCGACACAATAGAGCACTTTTTTCCTAGAGCACTATATCTATGCAAGAAAAAACACAGGCCACACCTTTAACCCCAAATAGTGAGGAACAAGCTGCACCCCATATCAACTATCTGTTCATCACTGCCCTCTCAAAGGGACTCCATTGGGACAATTGGATTGCTTTTCCACAAGGTGGTGGTGGGGTGTCGGACTTTAAGTTAACTTGTTATGCTTGAATAAATCCTGTGCATTCACCTTTTATATAAATAAAGTAAAATAAACTAACAATAAAAAACAAACCTCTCTGACCGCAAAAGAAAAAGTCTATAAAATAAACAAATGGGTGAATGAGTGAATAAAAATAATTGCTGAATAAATACAAATAAAAATAAAATAAATAACAAAAATTAGGCTCTACCTCCCAGAAAGACGCTTTGCTGGAGAACCTTGAAAAAAGAAATACTTAAAAAATGAATACAATAAAATCAGGACTCTGGCTCCCCAAAAGCCGCTACGTTAGACAGGGGAGAACCCCCAAATCTTAACCACAAAACCTTTAAAAGACTCTAAAAAAAACAAAATGATAATGAAATAAAATCTGGTCTCCCCAAAAGCCGCTATGTTAGACAGTGGAGAACACCCCTGAATCTTAACACCAAATCTCAAAAGACTTGACGAAATAATAATACAATTAAATATGGGCTCTGGCTCCCAAAAGCCCCTTCGCTAGATAGTGGGGGGAACCCCACTAATCTTAAGACCAAATCTCGAAAAAGATTTAATTAATAAAAGAAAATAGGGGCTCTGGGCTCCCCAAAAGCCCCCATGCTAAGACAGGGAGAAACCCTGTAAGACTTGATAACAAGAATAAAATAAAATAGGGACTCTGGCTCCCCAAAAGCCCCCTTGCTAAGACAGGGGAGAAACTCCCCTGTCAGTGTTAATCGCCAAGCACAATAGAATGTAAAACAAAGCGCAGTATAATGTCTAGTCCCTTTTATGGTTATGAGGGAAGCCTCGAGCAGCCAGGTCATGAGGGAACGGTTGATTACTCATGTCTGGTCTGTACTCCTGCTTCCGGTAAGCCGGGACTTGCCAGGGTTTCAGGTGTGGTATTCCTAGAGCTCGGCCCCTGCAGGGGTAAGGATACACATAGATTGTAGGATGGGAGTGGCAATTACAATTGACAGTTAGTCCTGGCAAGCCTGGAGCCTTGCATGGAACGTTATACGTCTCAATGTTTGTCTGGTGACAAATGTGACTATGAATGTTCTCATTTCTGGTGGCCTGGATGCCGTCTGCGTTGACTCGCTTGAGCTCTCTGATTTCGGTGCTAAGAGACTGGTTGAGGCGAGGATACCGTATGGCTGACGCCGGGCCTCGGATGCGTAGACCATATTGATTAGGGAAACAATCGTTTGGCCCTGGGCGGTCTGTTGGACTTATGAGGTCACTAGGATTCTTTACTTCAAAAACTTTTGGTTGAATATGTTGACGTTTATTCTTCTCTATGGTAGCTCTCTTCTGTCTAAAGTCTTCACGCTGAAAGTGGTTCCGGTCAAAGCGATTGCATACCTTGGCCTCTGGTTTGATCCCAATTGTCTCTCGGTTCACATTTCCATAAGGTTGCCGATAACACTTTCCACAATCATTAGCTGTCAGGTCACCGGTCCAGTGGCTGCTGTTTTCAATTGGATTTGGGATTCTCCAACAATCTTTCTCATATTGTTCAGTGTCATCATCATTGTCATCCTTATTGTGATGCCACTTAGAGTGGCGACTGTGGCATCGTTCTGACTCCGGTTGGGCGGCATGCCTCCGCCGGCTGCTCATCTGGAGGTCTTGTGGTATCCTCCTCCTACTAGGACTGCAGGTAGTGTGTAAGTGCAATTAATTTAACTTTAACTTACACAGCTATTATACGAGCAGTGTGTGACGTCAGATGTGACGCCTAAAGAAAGCGATGCCATTCCATGAGTTCTTGAAGCCATCTTTGATGTTGGTACTGTGACGTCAGCACCCAATGTCAGAGTCTGTGGGCGCCAGTCTGACTGCCCTGTCAAGACAGACAGTGAGTGAACCCAGATGCAGAACACAGACCAGATGTATAGAGACAAGCTAAATACTATCAGAGTCTTTCATTAAAGAACAGAGGTACAGGATGTACAGTCGGTCCTCCTTGTACATCTCTGCTTTCTTCTGTCCAGCTTTGGAGCTGTGTGGGAGGCTGTCAGGCTGACTGATAGATGAGAACTAGTGCTACTGGAGGTCAAGAATGAATCAGCACCACCGTTGGGCTCTGCTATTAGTTCTGTTCCCCATGGGGGGTTGTTATTGTATATCTATCTCCCTGCTTTTAATGGTTGTATAATTGTGCCGATCAGGGAGAAAAAGAGCCGAACGCTAAGATAAAATATTATATGCACACTTGTATTCTCATTCTAGATAATAAATATTTGTTCAGTCTATTTGTGACTGAAATAAGCACTTTGGTAATAACAAATAGGTATGAGCGATATATTTTGTGGGCTCTGGAGGGCACCTTCTTTTCAGTAATAAACCCAAGAAAGTGGATCACATCACTCCAGTTCTCTGATCTTTACAAGATCTTCCTGTCTGCCATGAAATGATTTCAAAATATTACTGTATATTAAGCATTTAATGGTTTAGGGACAGCCAAATTACTTGTCTGATTTAGTGCTACATCAAAAACCACCCAGACCTCTCAAAAATAATGTATATGGTTGCTTTTGTGGCGTGATTTAATCATTTTCTTTCTTCAGATAGTCTAAATGATTGATTGTAAATTTTCCACTATTGTCAAACAACTCCATCATTTAAATATTCAGAGATGGGGCTCTCAGAATGCATATGTAGATCAGTCCATACATACCATAGTCCAGAGTCACCAACACTTTGGTTCTTAACAATGTATTTGGTAGAGTTGTTTGAAAAGCTTTTGAGTTTTGATACAGTGCCTAAAATGCTGGTATCGGTATTGTGGAGTATGCTAGCTGAAAGCTAGTCTATAGTATTCAAGTATTCAAAAGTATAAAGATACATGATTCTTCGAAACTTTGAAATGTTCCAAAAAAATGCAAAATATTAGTTTCCAAAAATGGTGTAAATAGATGATCAACTATTTTCACTATTTTAAATAGGGTTTAAGTGGATAATTCATGTCTTTTTTTTCCTGCAAACGTAGTGAAGTCAAAAGTAAAATATCTGACTTTGTGTAGTATAGAGTGAAAGGCAGGAACTCCCAAAAAACAAATGCTCAAGTAAAATACAGATACTAAAAAAAAGTCACACCCGTGTGAAGTGAGGGGCGCTATTATCATCATACATCATTACATTCTGGCCAATCACAATTTGCATCCTCACTTTTCCGTCTTCACTTTTCTGGCCCTGTACTTTTGTCTTCAATATGTAGGCTACTTTGCTCAGCCAAGCAAAACATCGCTATGGGGTGATCAGCTAATCACAAGCCAATGTTTGTACCCGGAAAGCCGGTTTGTACCCGGAAAGCTGGGCATATGGTTAACCTTATTTCAATGGTAGTGGATGGAGAGAAAGGATTTTTGTCCAACCAAGAAACAGCACAACCACGGGCGTCTTTCTCCATGTCAGAGGTTTGTGTCTCTCTGGAGGTCTATTACTCCAATAGACCCCCAGATGCATGGTTATAATATGCAAATACCAAATGTCTTCCTGGTGTATTCCCAGCTTCTCCCTGAAAGCTCAAAGTCAAAATCAACCAATGCTCTTATTATCATACAAAAAGCCACGGGTGTTAAGAGGTCCAAGTATTGTATCTCTTGAGTATTGCGCAATGTCTGACACCAAATCTCCCACCCAATCACAGCGGTCAATCACAATTTGCGTCCTCACTTTTCCGTCCGTTCAATGTTTATGTTTACACAAACCCGGAAAGCTGGGCATAGGAGGGGCTAGCGCCCATCAAAAGATCACACCCTGAGGGGCTCTCTTATCATCATACATCGTCATATATCATCTCATTCTGGCCAATCACAATTTGCGTCCTCACATTCCTGCCCTCACTTTTTATCCTCAATACGTACTTTGCTCTGCCAAAATCATCTCAATTCCGTGCTCAGCCAATCAAATCATCGCTAATATTCACACAAACACACAAAGCTGGGCATAGGAGGTGTTTCTAGCAGTGTTAGCGAAGTAAGTGTACTTTGTTAACACGGCTAGAAACAAGTAGGCCTAATTTTTTAAAAGTCAATAGATCAATGACAGTCGGAGAAGGCCTGAAACTTCGAACAAATGGATTAGTATTCTAATTGACATCTTTCTTTGTACAGCATTTATACAACAAATTAAAAATTACAGAATGGTTAAACACAAAAAAGAACATTACCAGAAACACAAAACAGGTCTGTACTGTAACTCTGAGAGTTATGGGGGTCGTTGCAAATAACACATTTGAAATCCTGGAGACTGACGACATTCAGTAATTGGGTCTTATGATCAAAATAAGAACATTATAACGGTGTGTAAAACTGAAAATCAATCGGACAAGGCCAAGTCTACGCCACGGACGCATTTGCCCGTGTATGCGTATGCGGACATAATGATGACCGCTGGGCCAAAGTTGTTTCCATTGTGGTCCATTAAACTTACCAGCTCAGTGGCCTTGTGGTTAGAGTGTCCGCCCTGAGACTGGGAGGTTTGGGTTCAATCCCTGGCCGGGTCATACCAAAGACTGTAAAAATGGGACCCAGTGCCTCCCTGCTTGACACTCAGCATCAAGGGTTGGATTGGGGGTAAGTGCCTGCGACATACTAGCGTCATGTCCAGGGGGTGTACTTGTACATCAAGCTGCCTCACACTACAGAAACAGGAGATAGGCTCCTGCCCTATGGGCCTCATGGCTCGGCAAGGCTACTTACTTACCATTAAACTTTCAGCAACTCAAACAACTAGACAAAACAACAAATACATTACATCAGATACAACAAGCAATAAGAAAATAACTATATGCAATACGCACAATAAGCCATAGAAACACAGGACACTGAAGTTTAACAAATGACCATTATAGCTGACCCTAACCTAATCTCAGTAAAACTATAGTCTACCTAAACCTTAACCCTATCCCTGACCTGAGAAAATATAAATCAAAACACAGTTGAGAACAATTCATGATAATATAACAAAGGAGGTGGTGGGAGGGTGGGGCAGGGATACGATACGACGCACGCCACCACAAGAGGCGAAGCAAAGCTCACCGAGTTGTTCACCGAAGTCATCAATAATAGTTACAAATAATACATTTCAAATACAGTGTTAATCGCCAAGCACAATAGAATATAAAATGCAGAAAAAATAGAGACTAGAAGTCATAAATAATACATTTCAATTACAGAGTTAGGCTGCTAATCGCCAAGCGCAATATAATGTAAACAAGTGCAGAAAAAATGGAGACAGAAACAGAAGATACAGACAGTTGGTGATAGTCAGCCAGACGAGTCATGGTGAAACAAAAACATCAGACTGCACAGGAATGTCCGGTCAAAATGACGAGCCTAGAAGTGCAAAGCAGAAGAAACCAATTCACAGGAAGAATCAACAGGGTCTTAAAAAAGTAATTCTTATGAAGTCTAACATGCAATCTAAACATACATACTTGTATTGCACAAACAATGCATAATTATAATAATTATACTGTTTTACAATCTTTTGGGTGCTTTTTAACTTAAAATACCCAATTACTACTTAACTTATTATAATGGACTACAGCTACGAAAACTATATGTTATGATTATGGCTAAATAAAAAGTATGTGATGAACTATGATATTTACTTTAGAGGTCATTATGAATGGCTTTGTAATGTGTAGCTACTATATGTATTATGAGTACTTGACCTTATGTGATAAAATGTGTGTGATTATTGCTATAAAGCATTACGAATATTTATGAGTTCTTATAACTATATGAACTATATTATATACTATAATTATACTAGGCCTATGTAAGTATATGGTGGTTCCTTCTCAGTTTGTATCAGGTCCTTCGTCTTCACGTCCAGACTCGGTGCTCGTCGTTTCAGATATTACGTCCTCTGAACACAATGCAACATTATGTACTAAACTAACATGGCAAATGTTTGCATTACACTTACAAACGGACGGTGTGCAAGCTGAGGTTAACCATGTCTCCTAATCTCTGGCATTGCTCCTCTCTCAAAGGGCCGTCGGGAGTATTGACTCATTGACTGGGAGTCACGGTAATGGTTCGAGTGAACGTAGATCCAACTGCATGTCACGGCCAGGTAAGCTAAGAGACGCCAAGAGACTTCAGGGGAGGTATGGTATGGCAACACTCTAGAACCAAAACAGTTCAACAATTCAACTGTCTAACCAGAACCATACGTCCACTTATTGTAATGTACCTTCTGGCAGCTGATACTATTTTCAATGAACAGATCGTCTGTCTCATTGTCTTGAAGGTCATCAACATTTGACATTGTACCCATGACAGCATCTCATGGGTGATCCTAGGGTAAGTGCAGCATCTGGTCTTCCAAAGAGGTATGAGTCATCATCACAGAAACCCTGTTTCTGTCTATTCTGAACAAGTTTATGGATGACTGAGCAGGAGAGAGACCTTATTCTCTCACGTGTCTTTGATACCTCTCTCTCTTGTGATTGTGAACACAATTTGAACACAATATAAGTTCACAGTATCACTGTGGCTATAGATCGTTCCAGTTCTTCTGGGCGGCTGTGGCTCAGGAGGTAGAGCAGGTCGTCCAATGATCCATGGGTCGGCGGTTTGAATCCCGGCTCCTCCTGTCTACATGCCGAAGTGTCCTTGGGCAAGACACTGAACCCCAAATTGCTCCCGATGTGCTGGTTGGTACCTTGCATGGCTTCCGCCGCAATCGGTGTATGAATGCATGTGTGAATGGGTGAATGTAATGCACAATCTATGTAAAGCGCCTTGGATAAAGGCGCTATATAAATGCACCATTTACCATTTCTGAGATTTTGTGCACCCTGAAGATTGGTTTGATGCTCTCTTCTGTGCATATTGTATGCTGCTCTCATCTTCCGTAAAGGATTGGTTTGATACTCTCTTCTGTGCATATTGTATGCTGCTCTCATCTTCCGTAAAGGGGAGATGGGGTTTATTTCGCTTTTCTTCTCTGCGAGGTCCTGAGGTTCTTGATGACTTCAAAACTAGAGATGGCTGCACTCGTTTTCTCCCCTCCGCCAACTTTTATGTTGTCGGGATAAGGATATGGAAATGGATCCCTTTGGTAGATAGGATCAACCCCTTGAAGCTTCAGGTCAAATCTCTGTAATTCCTGCCTCCGGTAAGGTGGGGGTTGCCACTGTTTCAGGAAAGGTATCCCTATAGCTGGACCCTGCCTGCAGGGGTAGGGGTAGTCCACGGGATTTGGCGGGTGACATTTGATTGCGGGGCAGGTGGTTTTTCCTGGAGCCTTTTGACCTGGACCCCTGCACGGAACCTGATAGGTGTTAACGTTTGACTGATAGCAGATGTGATTGTTCACAACTAGAGAGTTGTATGGCGTCGGGCTGATGGGATGCTTGGTTCGTCTGAGCTCTACGATGTCAGTGGCGAGATCATGGTTGTGCCGAGGAAACCGTCCCTCCGAGGCGGGACCCCGCATGCGAAGACCATATCGATTGGGAAAACAATCCCTTGACGACGGATGTTCTGATCCCTTAGCCATGAGGCCGCTAGGAGTGTTTACTTCAAACACGGTCGGTTTAATTAAACTACGTTTCTTCTTCTCTAGCTGAGCTCTCTTCTGTCTGATGTCTTCGCGCCCTAGGTAGCGGTCAAAGCGCTTACATATATCGGTCTCCGGAGCGACCCCGAGGCTCCCCCGAGTCTGGTTCCCGAGAGGCTGCCTATAGAATCTGCCACACTCGCTGGCGGTCAGGTCACCGGTCCAATGGCTGCTGTTTTCGATCGGATTGCACGTGCTCCGATACTGGACCTCGTGTTCGGTGTCGCCGTCGTCCGTGTCGTCTTCCTCTCCCCCACCGTGGTGACGGTCGTAACGAGGACATATGCGCTGCTCCAACTGCATTTGCAACCCACGCCTCCTGTAGGTGGTCATCTTGTCTTCTGATTCTCTGCTGGATCTAATAGTATGAGCCTTGAGTACAATGAGCCCCACATCCACCCACGCAGCTATTATACCAGTGGGCGCTACGTCATGGCTGTGACGTCACTCTAAACACAGGTTCATTTTCATTCCGCGACACCTAGAGGGGGAGAGCTGTCCAGGATCCTTGGATTGATTGATTGATGAGCTCGCCATATCAAAGTAACCTTTGATATAAGCCTCCTGGAGTGCTGGGTTCAGGTGTGTACATATTGTATACGTACATGTTTTGGCAGCCTTAATAAAATATGACCCTGACAAGCTTGTGTTGTGATATTTATTTTATAAATAAAGTCCTCCAAAATGGTGCCATACAAATGATGGTAGCGGAGTACTGCTGCATTATTCTCCATTTTACTGAACGCTTTCAGCCCCTTTTACAAACAGATTTAGATCAATCGTTTTGCACTGGCCGACACATTAGTGTTCTCATCTTTGAATTCAAACACATTAGATTTATTTGTTCCTGTCCAATCCATGAACAATAATTTGAATTTCATGCACAGTATTTATTCTGTGAATAATGCAATTTTTGCTAAACCAGCGCAGTCCCCATATCAGAGAACTTACTGTATGTGATGCTCCAGCCTAGGATAGAGCGCTCATGGTTTTGACATTATGGAAAAAGAGTTTCAAGCAGTGTGTGAAATTCCTGAATTCATAGATTATTATTATTGCTAATCAGAATTCACTCGTGCGATTCAGAATTCAGTTCAAAGCAAAACCATTGTTGTATACTGCTCAAAAACAAATTCCGCTGGTTCCTATATGCAGCGAGGACATTTGTTAAATCAACACCCAACATTTCAAGAAACAGTATTAACCTTAAAATACATAAATTAATACATTTCCTGTGTTGTATTCATGGAGATTATTCTTTTTTGGTTTTGTCGCATTCCTGAGCCAATAATTTGATGACTCCGGTATGAGAATCAATGAAACCACCATCAAAAATATCCTTTCATTCAAGGCTTCATGCATGGCGGTGTAATTGATGGAAAATAAGTCATTTTTCAACCCTTTAACCCATTCTGGGCGGGAACCCCTTTTGGTGTTTTAACTTAAGCATTATGTTATGCTTTTAGCTGTTGAAAAATAGCAGATCTACAAGCTCATAGCGCGGCACTTATAGGTCTGCTATTTTTGAAAAACCGTGAAAATGTGGCGCAAATCTTTGAATATATATTCTTTCAGAGCGAACGTTTTCAACTCAAATCTTTGCTTCTGGGGGGGGGGGGTCCCTGGAACAACATATTTTCAGATGGAGGTCAGCGGCCAAATACGGATAATTCTGGGGGTCCTTGAAGTGAAAAAGGCTGAGCACCACCTGACAGAGAAACATAGGTTTTTCAGAAAACGTTTCAGAAGACATTTTTAGAATCGTTTTCAGGTCTATATGGGTTGATCTGAAATTGCACATGGGCATTGAACATTGGCGTTTTAATATGATCTTTGTCACGTCTATATGGGATCTGCCAGCCAGCAGCAGCAATGTCCATGGGACACTTCTCATGGACATTTGTGTGTGTGACAGAAACACCACCAACAAAGAAAAGACCAAAGACATGCACATACAGACCCTCTTCAACACGGCAGAAGATACAGACCTTTGGCATCGTCTGCCAGTGCCCGTTCTGTCCTACAAGCCTTTTGTTTTCTTCCTGCATCTGTTCTCATACTTTGCACGATTGTGTATTTAGGCCTGTGCTGCTCAATGCCTGCTATTAATGTATATTACAGTAGTAGACAGTCAAACAGTTCAGTATCGATTGTGTCACCATAATGTGTACATTATATACAAGCTCCTTGTATATGCTGTGTATACAAGCTCATACTGTATACTGTACACTATAATATATACGAGCCCCATTGACTGCCACTATGAAATTAAAGTTAAGATATATAAAAAATATATTGAACATAAACAGTGACAAAAAATGGCACAACAAATGGCACTGATCAAGCCAACGGTTTGCAAAGATTAGCTGACAGACATAGCATTAAAAAAATAAAACCTGGGCTCTGCACACATGACAGACATGGCACTCTTCTAGATGTGTCGCCCCCTAGGAACCACACCATGAAAAAATACAAAATAAAGAAACCATGGCTGTCTCCATGAGAATCCCTTTGATGTGTGTTGAACTGCTTCAGGTAAAGTGTTGCGTGCGTGGATGCGTGCATGTGTACTTTCTCTGGCAAAATGCATGGAGCATGCTCAGATGGCTTAGAAGAGTGCAGAGGGGCCTGTAAAGGAAGGGTTGAGACACTTTGACATGTAGAGTAGACTGGGTTCGCTAAGGTTTTGAACCCTGACAAAAAGGGGGCGGAGCCAACCTGGTGAGTGGCAGGCTTCCACTATTGGTCAAGCCACTCCGCCACAAGAACACACACCCCCTTTGCACGCTGCACTCAACATGCATGACATGGACATCATTGTACCTTCAGTACACGTATGTTTGGATATGATGTTTATTTGAACCCCCAGTTTGACATGCTTTTTTTTTAATCTCTGTTCTACTCTGTCAAATATTTGGTGTTAATTTAAATAGACTGAGACTTTACAGATGAAATGGACCCGTTTTAGGTTCCATTCGGTTCCATTTGTACACCGAGCTACAGACTCATAAAATTAAAATGTGGTTCCTCAGTCAATCATTTATCCAAGGACCCCATCTGGAATCCTCCGGAGATTGTCCGGACCCACGGTCTAGAACCAAGCTCTCTTCTGTCCACTATCTTCACGGGGATATGGCAACGGTCACATCGTTCGGTCGCCGTCGGGATCCCAATGTTCGCCCGAGTCGTATTCCCACGACGATCCGGGATAGTGCACGTTTACATGTATTCCTGGAAGCCCTGGATCCTCCCAGGGGAAAGGACAGTTCACGATGATCGTCGGATGGCAGTTGACATTTATCCCCGGAATAAACGTCAGATTGTTCGGCCCAATGTTGGTCTCCGGTTGGACCCCACACCTGCATTGACAGGTGTACCTCTCATGTTCCGGCGCCATAGATCGGCGGCCTTCGAACCGGGCCTCTGGTCGGATCCCACGGCTGCTTTGTGCCGTCTCATCAATATGGCGGCTAAACACCTCGTCCTCAGGTGTCATAGTGCGGCGACCCTCGAACGGGGTCTGCGTTTGGGTACCGCACCTTCCTTGCGATGCCTCGTGGACACGATGGCCGTAGATCTCCGGCGTCATCGGTAGGTGACCCTCAAACTGGGTCTCCGGTTGGACCCCGCACCTGCTTTGTGCCGTCTCGTCACTGTGACCGCTGTAGATCTGGTCTTCTGGCATCACAGAGTGACCTCCAAACCGGCTCTCCGGTCGGGTTCCGTGTCTGCTTTGTGCCGGCTCGTGGACATGGCGGCTGTAGATCTCATCTTCTTCTTGGCTCTCCAGTTGGTCTTGTGTTGCGTCATGGGTGTGATGGTCTTCTAATCCCATGGGGTGATAGCATTCATACCGGCTCCCCGGTTGCATGCTGCCATGCCTGCTCTGTGCTCTCTCCGCGATATAGCGGTCGTAGAAGTCTTCCTCAGGACTCGTCGTCCTGTAGGATTCCAACCGGTTCCCCAGTTGGATCTCGTGCCTGCTTCGTGCTGTCTTCTCGACGACGTAACGGTCGTACATCTCGTCTTCTGGTGGTCTTCTGAGGTGTTGACGCTCGAACCGAGACTCCGGTTTCTGTGCGCTCTCTTCAAAATGAAGGCTGTACGTCTCCTCGTCTTCTGGTTGCGTAGGGCGGTAGCGTTGAAACCGGTTCCCCGGTTGGGTCCCACGCCCGCTTTGTGATTTCCCAGCAATGTAAGGGGTGTACATGTTGTCGTTGTCCGTTTGGTGCCGTTCATACCGAGGAGGAGGTTCTGTTGGCCTGCGGCGTCCATCTTGTTCTTTTGGTCTCATTCTACAGGCTCTGAAAGTTATTCTGTAACTCCACATCGACTCACACTGCAGTTATACTCTCGGTGCCATGTCATAATTACGCTAGATGTTACGCAAATGCTAAACGTGACGTCATGTGAATGCAATCAATTATTTGCTGCCTAAAAAAGCGATGTGGTTTTGTGGCATCAATGTTAGTGCGGTACTTGAAGGCCAGTCTGACATCAGTCGCACCAACTCGGGAGACTGTTTTGGATCTCCACATATGAGCAACTGACACCAATCAGCATGCATGTCAGATTGAGAGACAGACGGACAGACAGGTTTGAAGCAATAGCAGATTTTTGAGTGTTGCAATTAACCACTCCAAGGAACAGCAATGTCAGTGTTCACCTATGTGTGTGCCTACAGTATGTATGTTTTGGCTTTTGACACAAAATTAGGTTTTATTCATTCTGATCTTTTTGAAAAATAGAAATATAGGCCTCCTTAATATATATTAAACTGTGGTCTGAAGCAGGTCTAGGCCTAGACTAGGGGGAGTTAGTTACTTGAGTGTAAAAAGCAAACTGGCTACTTGTTTTTAAAGGACAACTTTAGTTTTTTTCAACCAAGGTTCATGTTTTAGGTTGTTATTAGAGAAATTAAAAGATGAGTGTTCTTTTTTTTTCATTTGCTGCTTTCTTTCGTTTTAGGGATTTTAGCAGTTTTTGACAGGGGGGCGGGGGCATTCGAGCATGGGGCTAAATATGTATTTTTTTACAACATTTTATAGCGATTTATTTTTTAATTATTTACTATAGTCCTAATAAACCCCAGGAAATTTCATCTGGCCACAAAACATCACGAGATCTACTGAATGTGTCAAACTGACATATTGAGCCTATACACACAGTGTGGCTTCCCCCCAGTAGGCTACCTTCACATTCAGTAGATCCTGTGCTTTATTTTTGGCCAGATGTAATTTCCTGGGGTTTATTAGGGCTATAGTAAATAATAAAAAAATTAATCTCCATAATATTTTGTAAAAAAATACATATTTAGCACCATGCTCGAATGCCCCCGCCCCCCTGTACAAAACAGCTAAAATCCCTAAAACGAAAGAAAGCAGCAAATGGAAAAAAAATAACACTCATCTTTTACTTTCTCTAATAACAACCTAAAACATGAACCTTGGTTGAAAAAAACTAAAGTTGTCCTTTAAGAAAAAGGAGAAAACCATGAGGGCTGATTCGCTTGCAAGGAAGCGGCAACAAACTTTGATATCTTCTGGAAAGAGGTCAGGGTCACGAATAACTCTAAAACCTCTTTACCATCTGATGAGGGTGTCTGTGACCAAGATTGCTAAATATTGCCAAATATGTCGCTTCGTAAATTGAACATTTCCGATGTGTTCTGTTGATGTTAAGTGGTCAGAGCCCTATGTCACACCTTAGACACGGCTCATCTCTGCAGGCATTCGTACAGGGTGAGGAGTATAAGCAGAGGTGATAAGTGGCTTATAATGATGCTATGAGGTTGTTGCTCCACATTCCCAGATGCCATAGTGCCCGTCAAATATCTGTGACCGCTGGTGTACCTTCCTGGGATGCACCGTTAAGACAGTTGATGTATAATTTTGTGTGTCTGCTTGATGTGTCCGAGAACAGCATAGAGGCTCTGACCAGACAGACGGGTCCCGACAGACAGGTCTGAGGCTCTGACCAGCCCCATGAAAAGCAGTTATAGCGCTACACATCCAGGCTTATAATATACGATTTATATAGCGCTTTTCAAGGTACCCAAAGTCGCTTTACAGAACAGAAGTAAAAACTATTTAAAAGCTTAAAAACTAGAAAACAAAATCTAAATGGACAAACAAGAAGGGTGTGTGTGTGTGGTTAAGTAGGGAAGTAGAGTCTGAAAAGGTGGGTTTTGAGTGTGCTTAGAGAGCAGTGGCGTAATAGTAATATACTTTTTAGTTATGAACTTAACTGCCTGAATCTTGTCGAGTTGGCACTATAGACAGCCACCTCATGACATGTACTGGTGTGTGCGCGTCTGCGCGAGTTATTTTATATACACTGCTGTCTTTTTTTCTTACATTTATATATATTATGTGCCGTTTTCTTTCATATGGACCCACGGGTATGACATGATATATGTATGTATATGCCTGGTACCCACTACAGTTGAAACAAATACAAGCCCGGCTCACTGAGGATTTACGGTAATCCAAAGACTTGAGAGAGAGTTCAATTAACGATAAAAATTATTGAGGTTTAAAACAGATATATCATGGTGAAATATGACTACATTACTTTTCCAAAATGTGTTGTCAAAATGAACAGCGCTATACACAGCATGAATTTATCAGTGTAGAAATGGACTCATATGGGTCCAGAACCATTTTAACCCATTCTGACACGAGATCAGATTCATACGAGGTTTCCACTGGACACACACTGGTCTGATTAACCCATTCTGACCTGAGATCAGATTCTAAAAATGTCAGTCGTTCTTCAATTTTTCAAAAATAGCAGATCTACAAGCTCATAGCGCGCCACCGAGTGGCCCGCTATGAGCTTGTAGATCTGCTATTTTTCAATAGCTAAAGCACGACATGATGCTAACACCAAAATGGGTTCCCGTTCAGAATCGGTTAAATGGATGAATTTGAATTGTGTTGGTCCTAATGATGATGCATTACCACATGGCTATAATGTGATCTTTTCAAATAGTGATCAATTTCTGCCTTTGAACCGCTTTGCCCTGTAGTATTTGTCAAACCCCCCTCCCTGTGGAAAAATATGTTTTAATACATTCTTATTTCCTTACAGGAAAATCCTGACCAGTCAATATACACCCCAGATCAGCCAAAGGGACATTTGGAGCACTGCACACCTACCAAAGATAAACATAGTACAAAAGAAACTGTATATACACAGACCTCCAACCTCAATTAGCATGATGAAAATAAAAGCATTCAACACAACATGCATTCTCAGTTCATTTATTATTTTGTTCACAAAGGCTGCACATCAACCGTGGCCCGTTAATGGATATTAGCGTTGGATTAGATTCAGACGAAAAACAAACAACTTTCAACCTTCTCAAAACGTGATCCTGTAAAAAGCGTGATTTTTACTTCTTGGCTGTGGTTCCCAAACATCTCAGCCCGTGACCCAAAAGAGACTATAGTGGAAATAGCAGATCTAAAAGCATCACAAGTTGTGAGCTTTTAGATCAGCTATTTTCACTTAAAGTTATGTTCTCTAATTTATGGAATTTTTGATTTCATCATTACATTAGTGAAAAAAGATAATTTAATTAGTTTTCAATTAATGCAAATGTTTTGAAATTATAATCAAAAAACTAAAAAGGGCCCAGACCCAGTGTTTTGGAAAGCTTGGCTGTGCAACCGGTGTCTCGCCACGTAGAGTGTAGATGTGGTCTCTCAGATGGAGGAAGACCACTCCGACGGTGTGAGTGTAGATGTGGTCTCTCAGATGGAGGAAGACCACTCCGACGGTGTGAGTGTAGATGTGGTCTCTCAGATGGAGGAAGACCAGTCCAACGGTGTGAGTGTAGATGTGGTCTCTCAGATGGAGGAAGACCAGTCCAACGGTGTGAGTGTAGATGTGGTCTCTCAGATGGAGGAAGACCAGTCCAACGGTGTGAGTGTAGATGTAGTCTCTCAGATGGAGGAAGACCAGTCCAACGGTGTGAGTGTAGATGTAGTCTCTCAGATGGAGGAAGACCACTCCGACGGTGTGAGTGTAGATGTAGTCTCTCAGATGGAGGAAGACCACTCCGACGGTGTGAGTGTAGATGTGGTCTCTCAGATGGAGGAAGACCAGTCCAACGGTGTGAGTGTAGATGTAGTCTCTCAGATGGAGGAAGACCACTCCGACGGTGTGAGTGTAGATGTGGTCTCTCAGATGGAGGAAGACCACTCCGACAGTGTGAGTGTAGATGTAGTCTCTCAGATGGAGGAAGACCACTCCGACGGTGTGAGTGTAGATGTGGTCTCTCAGATGGAGGAAGACCACTCCGACGGTGTGAGTGTAGATGTAGTCTCTCAGATGTGAGGAGGACCACTCCGACGGTGTGAGTGTAGATGTAGTCTCTCAGATGGAGGAAGACCACTCCGACGGTGTGAGTGTAGATGTGGTCTCTCAGATGGAGGAAGACCACTCCGACGGTGTGAGTGTAGATGTGGTCTCTCAGATGAGGAAGACTAGATGTGGTCTCTCAGATGAGGAAGACCACTCCCTCAGACAGCATGACCTGGTTGTCGTCCTGCATGAGGCCCAGCAGTGCCTCGATCTCGGCCTCCTGGAAGTGCTGGTCCGAGTCCTTCACGCCAGCGTTGATCAGGGTCACCAGCTCCGTCACGGACACCGACTGGGAGCGCTTGGTCTTGAAGGCCTTCAGCAAGGCAGGTTTAAACACCTTCAGCCTGGGGCAGGGAGGAGACAATATACAGTATGAGTCTGCATTATACCTGCAGTGATTCTTCTCATCCATCATCTGCAGGGTCCACCCATCTGACCACAGATTGGTGGACTGTGTAAGTAAGTAGCCTTGCCTTGCCTAGCCATAGGGCAGGAGCCTATCTCCTGTTTCTGTAGTGTGAGGCAGCTTGATGTACAAGTACACCCCCTGGACATGACGCTAGTATATGTCACAGGGACTTACCCCCAAATCCAACCCTTGATGCTGAGTGTCAAGCAGGGAGGCACTGGGTCCCATTTTTAGAGTCTTTGGTGGACTGTGTGCTCATGATAAAATGGTTGTCTCATAGGAGGGCTGTAGACACTTCAGAAACTCGCCTAGCTGCCAGTAGGCATCTTTTTTTTTTAAATATTCACATTTTTATTATGATGAGAACAATAGCTTCCATTATAACATGCCAGCTTTCAGGAATAGAAAACCTTGCCGTTTCTATTAACTTGGATTCCCCATTGATGATGTCACTGGTAGGCGGGTTTCTAAACTGTAATCTCCACGGGGTTAATCTCTCAAGACAGACTGTTGATTGGAGGAACAGGGGGCGCCGTTTTCCCGTTATTTGCCGATGGGATTCTCAGATTTCCACAGGGTAGACATATGAGCATTAGTGAGGAGTCGAGTATCAATTATACAAAGATGGGTTGAAAATGGGTGAAATCATCCTGTGGATAATTGACAGTGTTTTGTCAATTATTTGGGAGCCCACTTGCAATATCCTCACAGCCCACATGTTGAATGTGCATTATACAAGAACCCACAGTCAAATCAAAATAACTTCTGGGGGACTGTAGGGTATTATAGCTTGACTGTATGAGAGTATAGGCCTACGTAGAGCTTTGATAATCCATTTCATGTCACTTTAAGTGAAGAGCAACGCTTGTTCATTTTGAACTCTTTTTAAAACTAGATTAGAATGCCTCCCGAACCTCCATTTCATGCATTTCTAATGGAATCATTTCATAGCCCGCTCCACAGCAAATTACCAGAGAAAGGCATCGTTCCTTCAATGTTAAACACTTAAGCAATATTACACGAGAGGGTGTGGTTTAACGTGATTATTGCCACGACAGTGATGCGGTCAGGAACGAGACGTAGTTAGAGTTCCTGACATCACTGAAGTGGAAATAATCCCGTTAAACCACACCCTCGAGTAGAGTGTAATATTACAACTAGAAACAAAATTTCAATACATTTTACTGGGTGCCTGAAGCTCGCAAAGTCTGTGCAGCATTTGAGCCACGGACCACCATTTGATGACATTTAGCCTCTCAGACCCTGTAAGGGTCCATTTGGTTACATGTGCGCCAGGTCTCCCCATTGACTTTCAATGGGGTATTTTGTCTAAGTTTATTGCGCATTACGTTGCCACCAACATTCTAATGCCAACATGCTAACATGCTAATACTAACATGCTAAGATGCCTGAGCTGTAAGGGATGGGGCTTAAGCAATTACAGTGTGCTCCTATTGGTGGTCTAAGTCCATGGAGCAAGTTTCAAGACTGTAGCATGTTGTAAACAAAAGTTAGAGCTCTGTAAAGGCCAGCCAATAGGAAGACAGAGGGGCGAGGCTTAAGCAATTAAGCAATTACTGCGTGCTCCTATTGGTGGTCTAAATGCATGGAGCAATTTTCAAGACTGTAGCATGCTGCAAACAAAGGTTAAAGCTGTGTAACGGCCAGCCAATAGGAAGACAGAGGGGTGGGGCTTAAGCAATTACAGCGTGCTCCTATTGGTGGTCTAAGTCCATGGAGCAAGTTTCAAGACTGCAGCATGCTGCAAACAAAAGACATAGCTGTGTAAAGGCCAGCCAATAGGAAGACAGAGGGGCGGGGCTTAAGCAATTAAGCCATTACAACTTGTTCCTCTTGTTGGTCTACGTCCATGTACCAAAGTTTGAGGCTGTACCATGTTGTAAACAAAAGTTAGAGCTGTGTAAAGGCCAGCCAATAGGAAGCCAGAGGGGTGGGGCTTAAGCAATTAAACAATTACAGCGTGCTCCCATTAGTGGTCTAAGTCCATGGAGCAAGTTTCAAGACTGTAGCATGCTGCAAACAAAAGTTAAAGGTATATTCAGTGATTTCACTTAATTCAAATATCACTTATTTTTTTGTTTTGTTGTGATAATCCTCTCTACTATAGAGTGTGCTGACCATATAAGGAGTTCCTCCCTGTCCCCAGTTAACCCCTGGGGGTCAAAAAACCTTAGGTTTCGTTTTTGGCTCTCTATCCTGATTGGATGAAAGGCTTAGGTCCCAGCCAAAAACGAAACCTAAGGTTTTTTGAGTGAAATCACTGAATATACCTTTAAAGCTGTGTAAAGGCCAGCCAATAGTGTCGTTTTCTGGTTTTCCACGCGTTTCCCATTGACTTTGAATGGGGATTTTTCGCGACGTTTATTGCGAATTACGTGAATCCCTTTGCAGAGGGAATCACTTTCCCGCAGTCATCCCTGAATGACTTCCCCCCCACCCCCCCTTACCGGCTGGTGCGATGGGCCCAAGTGCTTAAAATATAAACTACATTAATCGGACGTCAAGTGGTGAGATTACGGTGTGACCAAAATGGCATTGTGTGTGTGTGTGTATGAATCGTCTTCCCAAGCTCTCCTCCTTTTCCTCGCTTCCACCGTGAGGTGCCACGTCATGTCATGTTATGTTATGTTGAAGAAAAAAACCCAATAAATATAAATATAAAAAAATAAATTAAAGCTCTTGTCATCGTACATCAATTTATGTTGCGGACATTTGACATTGCTACATAAGGTACATAAGGTGGTCCCTGGCGTTTAATGTTTTGATTAATTACGTCATATTTAGCGGAATTATCAGATCATACATCATGCATCATCTCATACTGGCCAATCAGAATGCCTGTTGCCTGTGATTGGTTGGCTCATTTGCACGTTTACATATGACGTAGATTTTCCCTTCAATGTCAATGGCGTTTAATGTTTGTTTAATTTATGTCATATTTAGCGGAATTCTGACGTCATTTCTCCGTTCATTGTCAAATATTGAGGGGCGGGGACAAGATTTAGCGACATTTGACCTGAACTCCCCCAAAATCTTGAGACGTGTGGGGACAAAAGCTGTTTATAGAAGGGGCTAGCGCCCGTTAAAAATAGTGGGTGATCTAGTGAGGTGTATGTATGGATCAAATAAAACTACATTTTATTTCAAAACTGTTCCATACCTCTCCTGGCGGTCGGTGTCCGTCTCCTTCCTACTTCCACTCTGAGAGATGGGTTTGGGTCTTAGACTGCGCTGGGCTAAGATACAAAACATAGGATAGAGATGGGTTTGGGTCTTAGACTGCGCTGGGCTAAGATACAAAACACATAGGATAGAGATGGGTTTGGGTCTTAGACTGCGCTGGGCTAAGATACAAAACACATAGGATAGAGATGGGTTTGGGTCTTAGACTGCGCTGGGCTAAGATACAAAACACATAGGATAGAGATGGGTTTGGGTCTTAGACTGCGCTGGGCTAAGATACAAAACACATAGGATAGAGATGGCTTTGGGTCTTAGACTGCGCTGGGCTAAGATACAAAACACATAGGATAGAGATGGGTTTGGGTCTTAGACTGCGCTGGGCTAAGATACAAAACACATAGGATAGAGATGGGTTTGGGTCTTAGACTGCGCTGGGCTACCAAGACACAAAACACATAGGATAGAGATGGGTTTGGGTCTTAGACTGCGCTGGGCTAAGATACAAAACACATAGGATAGAGATGGGTTTGGGTCTTAGACTGCGCTGGGCTAAGATACAAAACACATAGGATAGAGATGGGTTTGGGTCTTAGACTGCGCTGGGCTACCAAGACACAAAACACATAGGATAGAGATGGGTTTGGGTCTTAGACTGCGCTGGACTACCAAGACACAGAACACAAGGAATACACTGACACGAAAACGCGTATTCAGGGCGGAGTCACCACCCCCAGGGTAAGTTGTGATTTGCTCTCGTTCACTGCAATGCAATTTGCGGCATTTCCAAAACAATATTTCACTAGGAAAGACCAAACATCAGACATGGGAACCCTTTAAGATGGTTTATTGAACGAGGGTGGAGAATGGTCATTGCTGTCGCGAATGCCATTGCATGAAGTAAGAAAGCGGGGTATGGTTGTACAACATAAACATCCAATGCATACAACATGGTGGGCCAGCATGGTCGTCTATGAGTGCGCTCTGGCATGCGAAGCATGGGACGCGCAGTATATACGGCCATGCATGGCAGCAAGGTCGTCCATGGGTGCGTATAGTGCGAGGCACAGAATTACGCACGACGTGAACGGCCAAGGCTTAGATGAATACATAGTGGGACCCGAGGTTCGAGGGGGCGGACCCAGATACTTTGGCTTAGGGGTCGAGGCGTGGGCCTGAGTGATATAGTAGAAACCCCTTTCTGGAACCTGCGAGTATGGAGAAGGGAGGGAGGGTGGGTTACAAGAAACTGGCACAGGGCACTTTTTGACGGTTGAGTTTAAGTACCCACGGTAATGGGCGACGTAGGAGTGGCCAGGCTAGTTGGAAGTGGGTGAGTGGTGGCATGGTTGGCAAGGGCGGAGTATTGGTTGGCAAGGGAGGAGATGGCAGGCAGGTGGGTTGTCTTCTGCTTGGCCAAACCTCCCGAACCTTAGTTGTTCCAACTCCATTTCACTAGGAAAGACCAAACATCAGACATGGGAACCCTTTAAGATGGTTTATTGAACGAGGGTGGAGAATGGTCATTGCTGTCGCGAATGCCATTGCATGAAGTAAGAAAGCGGGGTATGGTTGTACAACATAAACATCCAATGCATACAACATGGTGGGCCAGCATGGTCGTCTATGAGTGCGCTCTGGCATGCGAAGCATGGGACGCGCAGTATATACGGCCATGCATGGCAGCAAGGTCGTCCATGGGTGCGTATAGTGCGAGGCACAGAATTACGCACGACATGAACGGCCAAGCTTGGAATACGTAGTGTAGCAGCATACGTAGTGAAGCAGCATGGTCGTCTATGAGTGCTCCTCATGCGAAGCATGGGGGAGCAGTATAAACGGCCAAGGCTTGGAATACTTAGTGAGGCAGCATGGTCGTCCATGGGTGCGTATAGTGCGAGGCACAGAATTACGCACGACATGAACGGCCAAGGCTTGGAATACGTAGTGAAGCAGCATGATCGTCTATGAGTGCGCTCTGGCATGCGAAGCATGGGACGCGCAGTATAAACGACCAGGCATGGAATACATAGGGAAGCAGCAAGGTCGTCCATGGGTGCGTATAGTGCGAGGCACAGAATTACGCACGACGTGAACGGCCAAGGCTTAGATGAATACATAGTGGGACCCGAGGTTCGAGGGGGCGGACCCAGATACTTTGGCTTAGGGGTCGAGGAGTGGGCCTGAGTGATATAGTAGAAACCCCAAAAGTATCATTCTAAGTATACCAGACCCTGGAACGGTGGGCGTCGTGGAGGGCGCGTTGGAGCAGACGTAGCTGTGACGGGCCTGGGAAGACCTTCGGGCCGAGAGTCTGGGTTATGTGGTCGGGAACTCCCTTGTTGGAGCTGTGACGCGGCTCCAGTTCTGGAGGGGTAGCCGAAGGAGTGTTCCGGGGAGAGTCCTGGTCGGCGGGGACCAGGTGGAGGTAGGAATGGAACCAGGAGCGGATGGCGACTGAACCGCTGTTGTTACGAACCCGATGGCGTGCGTGCTGGGCGTGTCGGGTGAGTGGGTGGTTAAGGGGGCTCATTGGGCTGAGGGAGGTGTTGGAGATGCGGGAAACCCAAAAGAAACGAACAGGAGAACTTGGCTTCGAGCGTGGCATGGTGAGGGGCCTGAAGCCGGTGCGGAGGATGGAGCTGTTGTGGGTTAAGGTGTGGGGGGTTGGTGTTGAGGAGATGGGCGTTTGGCCTGCTTGTCGGTGCAGGTGGGACGGGAGTGGGAGCCGCCGCAGAAGGTGCAGATGTGGAGATGGCGGCATGCTGACAGGTCGCAGCCTCTTTCATTGAAATTATTGCAAGCATTTTGGTGCCGACAAAGACAAGCGGGCGGCCACGCATGTCTTTGGCCTTGGAGGAAGTGGGGAAGACCTTGCTGGAGGTGGTGACGCTCAGTAGGGGGGGGGGGACGTAGCTGGTTTGGTGTGCGGCTTGAGGGCGGGGCTCTGGAGCTCTGGAGGTGCAGTGGGTGGTGGGATGGGTGGGGCAGTTGCAGAGACTGCATGCTTCAGAGGTTTTGCCGGCAAAAATCCTGCAGTATAGCTCCAGCTCGAGGGAGCCCCAGTAGGTGGTGGTGTTGAAGTGTTGGAGTCTGGAGGCGGCCCTGGCGGAGAACTGACGGTGGTACTCGTAAAACAGGCTGCCTCCGAACCGTGTGCAGAGGTCCATGCAAATGTAAAGGTGGTCGTCCAGTTCTTGGCGGCGGGAGGGGAATGAGGTGCATAGAATGTCTCGGAATATGGAAAATGCTAGGACAAACTCTGTGGGTGTGAGGACGGAGGAAGTGGATGGGGAGAGGTCTCGGAGGGTGATGGCGATTCCTCCGAGATCTACTGACCGGTGTTGGGCTGTGCTGGCGGAGGGGCGTATGAGGGAAGAGAGATCGATGTCCATACCTTGTAAAATCTGTGAGCGGAGGTGTGAGGGGACCATGGGGGCGTTGAGAGCGATGGCGGATGGCGGGATGGGTGCTGGCGTTGCTGTGAAGAGGGAGAAGGAGGGGGGGGGGGGGCGGTGGGGAACGCTGGGTGGGGGGGGAGAGAAGACACGTTGGTGTGTGGGGCGCTAGGTGCTGCTGGGGGAAAACCTAGGATGGCTGGGGGGAAACCTAGGGGAGATGGGGCTTGGTAATTGTACTGAATGGGGGGGTGGAGGTGGGGTGCTGCTGCCTGCTGGAAATGGGGGGGAGGAACGGGTTGGGCATGGGGGAAAGAACCAGGAGGATATAGTAATGGGGAGGTGTGAGGTGGATGGAAAACGCTGGCCGTGTGGGGGGTGGAGAGAGCTGAGGTGGCTGGAGCTCCTTCAGGGGGGGGGGGGGGGGGTGGAGAGGGTGGATGTCTGGTGAAAACGGCTGCCTCTGGAAGGTCACGGTGGCTGCGGGACGTTGTGTGGTGGCCTTCCTTGTCCCGCGACGTGGCGGAGCTGCCTGCCGCGCAACAACGCCGCCTCTCGGCCGAGCAGGCGCCTGTTGGTCTTCTCCTGGGCACGTGACGTCGTGTCGGCGCGACGGACCTGCGACGGCTGGTGATGTTGTTGTTGTTGAGGTGCTGTTGCTATTGCTGTGTTGACCGATGCGGGTGGTGGTGAGAAGAGTGAATAAACTTTGTTTCCTGGCGGTCCTGGTGAATGGAATACCTTTGGCGGTGAGTGCTCGTTGGAGGCCGACGACGGTCCAATCCGACATGATCGTCGGTGCCGAGTCGTTGGAGCAGCGCGAGGAGGCGACGTGGCGGTTCTGCTGAAGAGCTGGAGATGGAGGTGAAGCCTCGCGAATTTCCCGGGGTGTCTGGAAGAGGTCCTCGTCGTCCGAGGATTGGTGGCGGGGGCGACGGGAAGAAGAGCGGGTGGAGTGGTGCTGCTGGGCTGGTACCAGGTTCTGCTGGTGGACGTGGCGAGGGGTGGTTCGTCGGGAAGGACGTGATCCGTCACGTTGCTGGTGTTCGTGGGTCTCCGGGGCGACGGCGGGATCGGCGTCGGTGTGGTGAGTACCAGTAGCGGGTCTGGCTCGGTGGTCGGAACCGGGTCTGCGCTCGGCGGCGGCGTTGGGTTCGCTGGCGCCGGCGACGGGGCCGGTGGGTGGACCCTCGTAGTCCGAGTGGTAGATGTTGGGCAGAGAGTGAGAGGCCATTCTGGGTTGATGGATCGGCGTGGATGCTATCTATGCTAATATGAGATAATAATGCGCGATTAAATCTCATGTAACGTATGGGTGTGCGTGTTTACAAGAAACTGGCACAGGGCACTTTTTGACGGTTGAGTTTAAGTACCCACGGTAATGGGCGACGTAGGAGTGGCCAGGCTAGTTGGAAGTGGGTGAGTGGTGGCATGGTTGGCAAGGGCGGAGTATTGGTTGGCAAGGGAGGAGATGGCAGGCAGGTGGGTTGTCTTCTGCTTGGCCAAACCTCCCGAACCTTAGTTGTTCCAACTCCATTGCGCAGAGTAGCGATTATCAAACGTATTTGCAATGCCATACGTTGAAAGATCTGTTGCCCGTGGACAAGGCACGTTACCTCCGCAAGTTAGATATTATCGGCATAGATGTTTGTCCGTATGTGATTAAGGATTGGAAAAAGTTGCATTGGCAGCCATAGAAAATTCTGCCCAGGGTAAAAAACCGGATGTGACGTTTTTGGGCGTTCCTGTCTTGTTTCGTGTCAGTGTATGATTCATGAATGAGTTAATTTATTTGGTGATAACAGGAAAGAGCACATCACTACCATACCATACATACAGATTGTATAAGTTATATTGTATTACCTCTGCTCTACCATACAGATTGTATACGCTGTGTAATTTATTATTATTAATAATAATTAATTATTATTATTTATTTATGTTATGAGACAGAGGTGTGTGTGACACAAAGGGCGGAGCCGGCATTAAAGGTAAAACAACATATCGGTTACACCAGGTCTAAATGGGTTAACATAATCTACCATACATATTCTATAAGTTATATTGTATTAACATAATGCTACCATACAGATTGTATTAAGTTATATTGTATTAATTACCATACAGATTGAACACAGTGCTGCTTTGAGTGGTTTAAAAAAATGAACAGCATAATGTAACAGAAAAAGCGTATGGTTTCCCATCTAGGTAAACCTACCATTGGCGTCGTCTTCAGTGAAGGCGTAGGGGTCGTCTTCCTTGTCCTTCGCAGCGTCGCCATCTTTGGGCTCTGCCTCTTTTGTCCGTTTCCTAGACTCAGCCAAGTCAGAGAGGCGTTATGTATCCCACCAATGTTCTAGGAAATCCCTGCTGTGATTGGCCAGTAGTCGCTGTGATTGACAGTTCTCGTTTTTGCAACTATCCCTAAACCTAACGCCAGTAAAACTATACCTAAACCTAACCTTACCGATCCTAACCTCAGTAAAACTATACCTGCCCAGGAGCCAATCAGACACATGGTAAGGCGGGTCTATCCTAGAATGTTGGTGGGATTCATAATCACGAGTCAGAGTACAGATATAAGATACAATTATTTTCTTTCCCGATACTCATAACTACTGTGTACCAAGTCCATACAGTGTACCGAGTCGATACAGTGTACCAAGTCCATACAGTGTACAGAGTCCATACAGTATACCGCGCCGTTACCACCAGTGTGTAATAAAAAAAAGAACAAAAATATCCAGGACAGTGATTCACAAAGTGGGGTCCAGAGACTCTCAGGGTTCCTTGAAGGGGTTACAAATGGACCCTTACAGGTCTGTAACTCTGAGAGTGTACAAATGGACCTTACAGGTCTGTAACTCTGAGAGTGTACAGATGGAACCAAAATGGACCCTACAGGTCCGTTATGGGGGACCTTTGAGAACCATGAGCTAGGAATAAATAAAAAATACGGTATGTGAAACAGTAGGGCAACATAAAACCGAAGCATTCAAAATAGTTAATAATAGATTACTGTAGTTCAGTCAGAAGACCAGAGACATTTATGACAGGGGGATTGTGTCACTCACCGACAAGAACCAATCTTACAGCTCTGTCAGCAAGCCACACTGACTGATACCAGTACTATTATCCCTATTCTGGGCATTTTATAATGCAAAACATAGCAAAGACAGCAAACTATATAGACCCACTCATAGTTATGGGGGTCCGTGCAAATAAAACGTTTGGGTCACTATGGAGTCAAAATGTGTCAAAATGTGCCATCGTGTCATTGTAAACCAGAGTCGTACATATCGTTGCCGTCCAAAAGAAACCACCTAACTCAATTTTTTTGGTTTATTTATGTACTCCATAAATCAGTGCTATTGAACATCCTTTAAGTCTGTGTGTTGGTTAAAAAAGTATTGAGGCAATGGAAAAGTATTAAAGTGTTTGACATGTCAAAAAGTTTCACATGTCACATGCTACTTAAAGCATGACGAAATCTTGATGTTTTTGCCTTATACAGGATGTTAATGAGTATGGTCACATATGCTAATAACTCAAATTGCTCAACGTGCAACTTTTAGCAACCAAGCTTAATCTCATCTTCTAAGCCTATAGATGACATTTGAATCATAAAGGTTTATACTAACCAACATTTCTGGGTCTAACATGGGACTTATAGGGGGCTTCCAGTAGGAAACCATGCAAGGCACAAACCTGCACATCGGGAGCAATTTGGGGTTCAGAGTCTTGCTCAAGGACACTTCGACACCAACTCTGGGGGAGCCCGGGTTCGAACTGGGAACCTTGCGGTTGCCATCCGGTCACTCTACCTCTGAGCCACTGCACCGCCTGCATCGATAGCTCGGGCCCACCTACCTCATACTCCTCTGGCTCCCAGTGTCCTGACTCTGACTCGTCTGGCTCTGACTCATCTGGCTCTGGCTCTGACTGACATCCATGTCCTCGCCGTCATCTACAACTTTACGTTTCTTCGTCTTTTCAAGGATCTGAAAACAAAGCGACACACACACACACACACACACACTAAACAAAACGAGCAACAGCTGGTGTCTGTATCCATACGAAGACAAATCTTCCCCAATTCCCGACCATCATTACATATCAATGACATGCCTTTCACCAAAGAGAGGGACAAGCAGATCCCAGATCAAAATGTATTCACGTAAAGAAAATGTGTAAAATATTATATTCAAAATATTTTAGATTTACTTCCTTGCCACACTGGCAGTGTGCACAAACATGATTTGCGAGAATTCAGTGCAAACAGACACACAGATGTAGCCGCAGACACGTTAGACGAACACTCTTCTAGACGGCTTGTCCCTTGAAGCATCCGATATAACAAGGCGCTTCACGGATGCTGATGTTGTGAGATTATAGATCGGTTATTCTGAGCACGCGACTCCACGATGGAGAATATACATTTGGCCCCAACTCACAAAAAGTCTGGAAATTTCTGCCTGATGCAGCGGTTTGCATGCTCACCTTTTTGAAGTAGGCGGCGGTTTGCACGCTCACCTTTTTGAAGTAGGCGGCGGTTTGCACGCTCACCTTTTTGAAGTAGGCGGCGGTTTGCATGCTCACCTTTTTGAAGTAGGCGGCGGTTTGCATGCTCACCTTTTTGAAGTAGGCGTACTGCATGAGTTCCAGGGCAGCCTCAGTGTCCTCAATTTCAATGATCTTACTCATGCGTACTTTGGCAACAGCCGTGGATAGTCGAATCATTGTCTCCAACGCTCGAGCAGTCACTGGCATAGTCTGAGGACAGAGAAACCAGGACAATAGTGTATTTTATTGATCATCATAACAAAAAAAGTGGATTCTTTTTAGTGGCCAAAAGTTAAAAAAAAAAAAAAATCACACCCATGTGATCTCTCTCTCTCTCTGGTACTCAGTCATATACTGGTGCTCATTAACGTCACATAGGTGGGTGGACACAGACATTGCTGTTCTTTGGAGTGGTTGCACAACAAAAAAAAATATGTACATATATAGTTGACTTCAGTGAACTATAGTTAAAATAGCAGATCTATGACAATATTGATTGACCAAATGATTTGATGAAATCATAAATGATCTTTGATAATGGATTATTAAATGGATGAATAGCAGACCCGTGCTGAGTCACAGTTCATCTGCTCGTGGCTGCGTAGCTTGGCGTACTCCTCTGCGATGTGGTCCGATGCTTCCTGGCTCAGCACGGGCCGAACCAGCTTGGCCACGTGGATGTACTTCCTGATGAACTCCATGGTCACCATCTTCTCTCTGGTCACCAAAAACAGCAAGGAAACCAGTGTTGATTTTTACTGTGACACCCGAAATCATATATACAGTTAATATGTTCGTGTGTGTTTGCGCACAGGTGGTGAAAAACAGCCATGCTGTTTTCATGCTCAGACCCACCCAGCCAGCCAGCCACACACATCCGTAAGGGTAATCGAACATTTTTCAGAATAGTTTGTCGCCGAAATCAACACTGCAGGGAACCTGTTTTACATGGGTACATTAACATGTGGTGCCTGTGTGTGGCATGACTACATTAACACGGTGCATGGTGGAGCACCTTTTCTTGCGGTGGCCGTGGAGAATGTTATCTTTCTTCTCGTAGATCTGCAGCTCCTGCTCCGAGGCCTCCGTGATGTTAGGATCGTCGGTGGCAAATATGTCCACGTTACTGCCCAGGGGCATCGCTAAACACAACAAATAATATGTCCACGTTACTGCCCAGGGGCATCGCTGAACACAACAAATAATATGTCCACGTTACTGCCCAAGGGCATCGCTAAACACAACAAATAATATGTCCACGTTACTGCCCAGGGGCATCGCTGAACACAACAAATAATATGTCCACGTTACTGCCCAAGGGCATCGCTAAACACAACAAATAATATGTCCACGTTACTGCCCAGGGGCATCGCTGAACACAACAAATAATATGTCCACGTTACTGCCCAGGGGCATCGCTAAACAACAAATATAAATGAAATGAAATGTTGAGGATGTATGAAGTTATGAACTAGTTTGGTTGTGAGCTTGTAGATCTTCGCAAACAAACCTAACAGTGGTGGAAAAAGTACTTGCGTGTTTTACTTGCGTAAAAGTATCAAAGGTATCAGACAGCTGTGGGACCACTGGCCCAGTCACCTGACCCGTGTGTTCTGTGTGTTCTGTGGGACCACTGGCCCAGTCACCTGACCGGTGTGTTCTGTGGGACCACTGGTCCAGTCACCTGACCCGTGTGTTCTGTGTGTTCTGTGTGTTCTGTGGGACCACTGGTCCAGTCACCTGACCCGTGTGTTCTGTGTGTTCTGTGGGACCACTGGTCCAGTCACCTGACCCGTGTGTTCTGTGTGTTCTGTGGGACCACTGGTCCAGTCACCTGACCCGTGTGTTCTGTGGGACCAGCAGTCTCACCCGTTCCCTCCTGCTCTCCGGGCGTGCGGTAGCGGTGCATGCGCAGCACGTGCTCAGAGATCTCCTTGTCGCTCTCGGCGTCCATGGAGTCCAGGACGATAAACAGCAGGTCGAAGCGAGACAGCAGGGAGTCCTGCAGGCCGATGTTCTCCATGGGGGTCTTGTACTGGTCGTACTGGAATAAAGAAACATTAGTCCTGCAGGCCAATGTTCTCCATGGGAGTCTTGTACTGGTCGTACTGGAATAAAGAAACATTAGTCCTGCAGGCCAATGTTCTCCATGGGAGTCTTGTACTGGTCGTACTGGAATAAAGAAACATTAGTCCTGCAGGCCGATGTTCTCCATGGGAGTCTTGTACTGGTCGTACTGGAATAAAGAAACATTAGTCCTGCAGGCCGATGTTCTCCATGGGAGTCTTGTACTGGTCGTACTGGAATAAAGAAACATTAGTCCTGCAGGCCGATGTTCTCCATGGGAGTCTTGTACTGGTCGTACTGGAATAAAGAAACATTAGTCCTGCAGGCCAATGTTCTCCATGGGAGTCTTGTACTGGTCGTACTGGAATAAAGAAACATTAGTCCTGCAGGCCGATGTTCTCCATGGGAGTCTTGTACTGGTCGTACTGGAATAAAGAAACATTAGTCCTGCAGGCCGATGTTCTCCATGGGAGTCTTGTACTGGTCGTACTGGAATAAAGAAACATTAGTCCTGCAGGCCGATGTTCTCCATGGGAGTCTTGTACTGGTCGTACTGGAATAAAGAAACATTAGTCCTGCAGGCCGATGTTCTCCATGGGAGTCTTGTACTGGTCGTACTGGAATAAAGAAACATTAGTCCTGCAGGCCAATGTTCTCCATGGGAGTCTTGTACTGGTCGTACTGGAAAGCAACATTACATCTCAAAACTGAAAAATGTAATGATGTTTTAGGCCGACCAGCAAATCACTGATTTGAGGCATTAAGGTTGCATTTATGCGACCAGTCATGTTTCTGGAAGATGCTTCTAAACGTGTATTCTGCTAGTTTTATCACTTGAAATGCTCCATCATAAAATAACTAATGACCGAACATAGCCAATCTACAAGCTCACAACATGTCTTGTGAAGTTGTAGATTTGGCTTTTTTTTTTGGCAGGCTTCTATGGAATCCAAACGACTGAAATCAATCCATGGGGACGGGAAGAGACATTGTACTGGTCATACTGCGATGGAAAGAGACATACTTCTTACACTGACAACACTACTACTAAGTAAAGTACAGATGTCCACCGTTTATTATGAACTACCACTAGCAGCGCTGCTCAGGGACGGATTAACCCCCACGGGTGCCCCTGCGCCGGTAATATTTGCAGGGCCCCCAAATTTAACTAAATCAACAGCCAATGAAGGGCCCCAGGAGCCCTTCAGGGTGTCAAACCAAGTACCTCACGGTCCAATTTCCCCGAAGGGCTCCTGAGAGCCAAGGGCCCCTGGGCCACGGCCCTACTGGCTAATTTGTCCCTGGCCCTGCTGCAATTGATCAACTTCGACCTAAGTACAAATAGGGGACAACATCAAACATTTAAGCCACAGCTAGCCCTGCTGTAATGGATATCAATTAGGGAGATCTTGCAAATTAAAATACAAACGGACACACCTAATAAATATACCCTTGGCTACTGGTGCCATGTCATTAATTCCCCTCTGGACTGGAGGTTATCAATTCTACCCTACACACAGCCAAAGTAACCTGTGATCGATTTACAACAAAAATCAATCAACACTTTTAGATTGTAGGTCTGCCATTTTTGAAAAATTGTGAAAATGCGGCACAAATCATTGAATATAATATTCTTTCAGGCCTAAATGGGTTAACAGACAACAAATGATACAATCGCACAGGGTTTTATTTGTCACTCGACACGTCAAGCTTGCAGGGGCGTGACCATTTGGCACAAATACGGGCAGAAATCAGTACTCTCTCCTCTCTCCACTCACCCTGCCATACACAGGATTATTATTAAATCAGTACTCTCCTCTCTCTCCACTCACCCTGCCATACACAGGATTAGCGGCGGCCAGCACGCTGCAGCGGGCGTTGAGGCGTGCCTGGATGCCCGCCTTGCAGATGGTGACGCGGCCCTGCTCCATCACCTCGTGGATGGCCGTGCGGTCCATGTCCGACATCTTGTCGAACTCGTCTATGCACACCACGCCCCGGTCCGCCAGCACCATGGCTCCGGCCTCCAGGCGCCGCTCGCCTGAGAGGGGAACAACACAGAGTTTGGCCAAAGGTACGACTGATTGCTGCAGGATACTGTATAGCAGTGGTTCCCACACCATTTAACAGTATACTGTATATATACAGCTATACAGTATACTGTAAAGCAGTGGTTCCCAAACCATTTAACAGTATACTGTATAGCAGTGGTTCCCAAACCAAAGTAAGACGTTTGCCCGGGACTCAAACTAGTGAAAATGGCAGACTTTTGTATCGGCAATGAAAAAAAAAAATTCCTTAACATAACTTTGCCTTTTTTTAATGCTTTGAAATAATAAGAAAAAGGAAAAAAAAACAAGGAAACAAATAAAGGGAGCCATAAAATGTGTCCGTGACCCACAAATGGGTCCCGAGTCCCGACAGTTTTTGGAAACGTATACAACCCAAAACAACCAGTGAAGAACCGCCCTTTACCGGTCTGTGTCCACCCAAAACAACCAGTGAAGAACCGCCCTTTACCGGTCTGTGTCCACCCACAACAACCAGTGAAGAACCGGCCTTTACCGGTCTGTGTCCACCCAAAACAACCAGTGAAGAACCGCCCTTTACCGGTCTGTGTCCACCCAAAACAACCAGTGAAGAACCGGCCTTTACCGGTCCATGTCCACCCAAAACAACCAGTGAAGAACCACAGTGTTTATACCCGTCTCTGTGTCCGTGGTGACGGCGGCGGTGAGACCCACACCGGACGAGCCTCGTCCGGTGGTCGGTATGGCCCGGGGAGCCGTGAAGAGCACGTAGCGCAGCAGCTGGGACTTGGCCGTGGACGGATCGCCTGAACCACCGCAAGGAAGGGACAACACTTTATTTTAAGCAAATATCATTTAGTTTTAGTCACTGTCTTTTGAATAGAATTCAGGTTGGTCATCTGAATTCATTTTGCATTAGCAAAAGTACTGAAAATAACCCAATAAAGTAAATAATTTAAGAAAATCCTCAAAAGTGTACCAATAGTACTGGCACCTACTTGATTAAATGCACTTAGTTTCTTTACACCACTGGATGTCTCAAGGCCGAATCATACTCCAGTTAATAGGTGATAAGGTGACCACTGAAAACTACAACACGACATCACGCCGCGGTGGTAAGCACTTCACCACTCACCCCAACATCTATTTTTTTAACCACCGTTTCGGTGGTCACCTTACCACCTCAAACTGGAGCATGAATAGGCCTTCACTGACCTATCAGAAGGATGTTGATGTCTCCTCGGATGCGCGAGCCGTTCTCCAGGTGGGTCTCGTTTCCGCCCAGCAGGAGACACAGGATGGCCTTCTTGATGTATTCGTGGCCGTGGATGCTGGGCGCCAGAGAGCGGCTCAGGTTCTCAAACACGTCCTCAAGGACAAAACCAGACAGACAGACGGAGTTAGTAGACTCCTTTTTTAACCCATTTTGACCTGGGAACGATTCTATAAATGTCTTCTAAATCCTGTTAGTTTTCTGAAAAAACTATGTTTCTATGTCAGTCGTCGATTTTTCGTCGATTTTTCAAAAATAGCAGACCTACAAGCTCATAGTGCGCCACCGAGTGGCGCACTGAGCTTGTAGATCTGCTATTTTTCAATAGCTAAAGCATAACATAATGCTTACACCAAAAGGGGTTCCCGCCCAGGAATGGATTAATTTATTTTGCAGCAGGTTTACTGCACAAATCCTCTGGACTTTAAAATTTGGTTTACAGCATTTTGAAAGGTTTCAGGGAATTGCCTGACAATTGTACTTAGGCCAGACGAAATGTCACAGTGACCGATACGGTTTGAAAGTGCATGTGCATACTCTTATCATAAGCATAAGTTACCTACTTTGTTATAGACTTTACAGTATTTTTTTATCTTGTTGATGTCGTCAGCAGAAAACGTTGGCACAACTTCCTTGCTCATTAGTTTGATGTTATTGGTCAGCAGAATGGTCCTATAAAACAACAAATTATGTTATTGGTCAACAGAATGGTCCTAGAAAACAACAAATGATGTTATTGGTCAACAGAATGGTCCTAGAAAACAACAAATTACTTTATTGGTCAACACTGCAGAATGGTCCGATAAAACAACAAATTATCTTATTGGTCAACAGAATGGTCCTATAAAACAAATTATCTTATTGGTCAGCAGAATGGTCCTATAAAACAATAAACAAACGACAAACTGAAGGTAGGACTCTTCTCTTGTAAATTTGAAAATGACCAGTGGTGGGAAAAGTACATCTTTTTTCAGCCATTAGTGTAGACTTTCGTCTTACACAAACATTAAATTCTCATTGACGATGGTAAATGGTGCATTTATATAGCGCCTTTATCCAAGGTGCTTTACAGAGATTGTGCATTACATTCACCCATTCATACACCGATGGCAGCGGAAACCATGCAAGGCACCAACTAGCACATCGGGAGCAATTAGGGGTTCAGTGTCTTGCTCAAGGACACTTCGACACTAACTCTGGGGGAGCCCGGGTTCGAACTGGCAACCTTACGGTTACCATCCAGGCACTCTACCCCTGAGCCACCGCCCCGATGAATGGGGACGTTACGTCAGTCTGAGCAAATCGGCCTATTTTTGTCCTACACAAAGTCAATACTATGTACCATATAGACACATTGTGTGATCTACAAGCTCACAATGTGTTGCATTCAATTTCACTTAACCTGTGTATCCTTTATTATGGGTTCTCTCCAAGCCCCCAGAGTGTCTGGGGGCTTGGTGCTTGGGGCGGCAGTGGCTCAGGGGTAGAGTGCCTGGATGGTAACCGTAAGGTTGCCAGTTCAAACCCGGGCTCCCCCAGAGTTAGTGTCGAAGTGTCCTTGAGCAAGACACTGAACCCCTAATTGCTCCCGATGTGCTAGTTGGTGCCTTGCATGGTTTCCGCTGCCATCGGTGTATGAATGGGTGAATGTAATGCACAATCTCTGTAAAGCGCCTTGGATAAAGGCGCTATATAAATGCACCATTTACCATTTACCATTTACCATTTCTGGGAAACTTTGAAGCCGCCCCACTCTACTGGCCAAAGCTGGAACTACAGGCAGGCAAAATACATGCACAAGCAAAAGAGCGCACAGCTGGGGTTTAACACAGAGCGCTCGTTCATCAATTGATTCAGTTCATGGGGAACCTCATTTCCTGCTATTTTTTGAAAAATGTTTGAAAATGTCCAATAGCTACGTATCAGCTATATTGTGATTTTTTTGGAAAGAAAAAATATACTATTAAATGCGTCTTTGTATATATAAGTTATTTATCTGCATACTGTATATGTGCAATTTGTGATTACGAAGCCTATAAAAGGCAAACAGAAATACAAATTGTATTTGTAACGCCCTATAATGTTCAATGCAAAAAACACAATTAAATCGCAATTATTTGTGCGACAATAATCGTCAACTTAAATTTGTAATCGTGACAGGCCCGTCCACTCAAGTAAAATAAAAAGGTACGGTTGGTGAAGCCGCCCTGCTTGGCAGGCAGACAGAGGTACATATACGTATGGGTTCTGACCTGAAGGTACTTTTAGTGAAGCTGCTCTGCTTGGTGTGCAGACAGAGGTACATATATGGGTTCTGACCTGAAGGTACTTTTAGTGAAGCTGCTCTGCTTGGTGTGAAGACAGAGGTATATATGGGTTCTGACCTGAAGGTACTTTTAGTGAAGCTGCTCTGCTTGGTGTGAAGACAGAGGTATATATGGGTTCTGACCTGAAGGTACTTTTAGTGAAGCTGCCCTGCTTGGTGTGAAGACAGAGGTATATATGGGTTCTGACCTGAAGGTACTTTTAGTGAAGCTGCCCTGCTTGGTGTGAAGACAGAGGTATATATGGGTTCTGACCTGAAGGTACCGTTGGTGAAGCCGCCCTGCTTGGCGGGCAGACAGAGGTACATATATGGGTTCTGACCTGAAGGTACCGTTGGTGAAGCCGCCCTGCTTGGCAGGCAGACAGCGGTACATATATGGGTTCTGACCTGAAGGTACCGTTGGTGAAGCCACCCTGCTTGGCAGGCAGACAGCGGTACATATATGGGTTCTGACCTGAAGGTACCGTTGGTGAAGCCGCCCTGCTTGGCGGGCAGACAGCGGTACACGCCCACCAGCTGGACGCGGTCGCCGGGCTTCACCTTGTCCACCAGGTCGTCGTTGACGATGATGTCCACGGAGCGAGGCAGCTGGCCGGCGGGGGCCTTCTCGGGCATCTCCTGCACCGTCATGGTCTGGTGGTCCTTGTACGTGCACAGGCCGAACTCCGTCTCCAGCGGGTTGTTCTCCTCGTCCTGAAAACAGAGATGCACCGCGGCACAGTCCGGTGTGGCACAATTTAACCCATTCTGACCCGAGATCAGATTCTAAAAATGTCTTCTACATCCTGACAGTTTTCTGAAAAAGCTATGTTTCTATGTCAGTCGTTCTTCGATTTTTCAAAAATAGCAGACCTACAAGCTCGTAGCGCGCCACTCAGTGGCGCGCTATGAGCTTGTAGATCTGCTATTTTTCAATAGCAAAAGCATAACATAATGCTAACACCAAAAGGGGTTCCTGCCCCATAATGGGTTAACCATCTCGTAAAGACCCTCCCGCCCACACTCAAACACACAAACATCCCCCTCCCAGAATATCGTCTCTGCCGGGTAGAAACCTCCTCATGTCCAAATTCAAATTCTAGTAGCAGGTCTACAAGCTCAAAATGTGGCGTGAAATGCGGATCTGCTACTTTTGATGCTTGTGTGTGAAGCTGTAGTATGATCAAGTTCAAGGTTTCTGCCTGACAACAACAATATTATGGATGCTTGGGTTCAAGTGGTTAAATGAACACTAATACTGCGTTCACAGTGGCACAGTGACAGTGGCAGATGCAAAAGATATAAGATACAAAGCTGGAGGGGAAGGTGTTACCCTAGTAGGATATATGGCACTGGAGGGGAAGGCGTCCAGTGAAGTGAGGTCAGTGTATTTCCTCTCCATGCTCTTCTTGGTGGCGGGACAGTAGTGGACACTCCTTGTGATTTTTGGTCTCACCAATGAGCCTTGAAAAGAGAACACAGACATGCAATGATCAGAGGGGGAGTAACTGAAGGACAATTAAGTAAGATACAATGATAAACAAAACGAGGTTCAGAGAGAAATGTACTTCATTTAACCACTTAGGCCTGTACACTTCAAGTATGATGAATAGTGAAAATATCCCATCTACAAGCCTGCAATGAGTTGTGAGCTTGTAGATCGTATAGGAAAAGAAAGAAAGGGAAAAAAGGTAATCAGGTAGTCTCCCTGGCTATAGCACAAAAGCAAAAAGGAATCAAACGAATCTCCTGTATCCGGAATTTGTCCTAATAGTTAGCCGCAGTTAAAAGTGGATAAGAGAAAAACAGCATGATCCAAGACAAGAAAAGTACTTTTGTACATTTGGTGACGATGCCTTCCAAACAGACCAGGTTCCCGAGGGAGCGGGCGGCCAGGGTTCGAGGGCTCACGTGTCTGGTGCCGAAGCTTCCCTCGAAGCCCACGTGGAACTCCTCAAACTGCTTGGCGAAGGTGGCGTCTATGGAGGACACCAGGTCCTTCAAGGCCCTCTGGAACGCGATGAGTTCATTGAACGCTTCGCTCAGCAAACTGATGAATCAACATAAACGGAGATAGTGAGAATATTTTTCACTCGGATACAATTTTATTTTTATTTTGTAGGATTCAAGAATGTTATGTTTTCTCTGAAATTTGATTTTTCAATGACCATTGTCAAAAGACACTTAAAGGCCTATTACATGTTCAGCATCATCTTAAATTTGTGTTGCCATCTTCAGTCACAATTTTGACATTTGACAAATCTAACTTAACAAATCTATTTTCAAAGAAAGACAAAGGCCTATTCAAGTATTCACATTCCAGTTTTAGCTGATAAGGTGACCACCGAAACAGTAAAAACAGAGAGATGTGTTTGGGTGAGCGATGAGTTGCTTATCACATAGGCTATGGTGTACATGTACATTTTCGGTGGTCACTTAGCAAAAACTGGAGTATGAATAGGTCTTATAGGTCTACATTAGCAGGCTACTACCGTACATTCAACTGCATTTAGCTTGCTCATACAAAAAGGTCAGTAATATAATTGGTCACCTGGGGGCGCCAAATGCTAATGCATAGGACTGATTCCCAAGTCTGGCCTTTGGGGGTAGTTTTATAATGCTGGTTGTTCATTGCATATCATATCTCACCAGGTTTTCTCAAAATGTAATGTAGGCCTACTGCATCTAAAAACTGAGTTTCAAAACGAATTCATGACAAGGACTCAGCTGAATGTCATTAGCATTCACTTGCTGGAAGTACCTCTCATAAAGACTGCTCATTATACTGACTTTCCCCCAATTTGAGAATGTAATAATTAAAAGACAAACATGTTACATGCGTCATGGGGCCCTGTTAAAAGGGCTGCCTGTGGCATCCTGCAGCAATTCTGTTCGAAGGCTTGATTGATTGAAATATTTATTAACAGTTTGCAGAATTACAGTACATTTCAAGCACAACTCAATACAAAGGCTTTTATATAATGGTCACAGAAATAGATTAGAATGATGTCACTCACGCCTTTGCTCGCTTCTCATTCCTTCTCCTCAGGTCGTTGATGTTGACAATGAGACGATATCTGTTCTCAGTCACCATGTTCCTCACTCTCTCATGATAGATGCCTTGTTCTTGCTGTGGTTTTGGGGGGGGAATCAAGTCATTTGTAATGTCCTCATAGCAGGCTGTTGTAGTCTAGTCTTAGATAGCATGCTGTTTGGACAGATGCTAGCCCTGAAACATGACTGTCATGATGATTATCATGACTCTTATGAAATAGCGTCATGAACCATGGCTAGAGCTAGACAGATGCTATAGGTTCAGTTGTTTTTTACCTGCAGGCTGTATGTTTTGTATTGGTATTTAGACAGCATGTTTATACAGATAGCCTATCATCAGTTTTTAAAATGCATTGTTTTATAATTTAGACAGATAGGCCTATACTGTTCTCTCTGCATTGTGCTTTTTTTAAACCTAGTTTCTTCTCTAGAATTCACGTTTACTCTGCTAAATTCCAACCCTATTGTAGACATTCTACTCTTCAATAGTAAATGTGTTTAATGAATAAACGGTGACAAGTTGTTTTGCCTCATACATCATCATCCAGAAAGTCCAAGTATTCCCTCTGTGCCTCCCTGAGCTCCAGGTCCTCGAAGCCTCCTGCGGCGTCCATGTTGTCACTGATGGTGGACTCACTGTCACTGACACAGGTGCACTGATGGTGGACTCACTCAATGTTCTGTCACTGACACAGGTGCACTGATGGTGGACTCACTCAATGTTCTGTCACTGACACAGCTGCACTGATGGTGGACTCACTCAATGTTCTGTCACTGACACAGGTGCACTAAATAAGGCCTCATTCACACGTACCAAACACCAATCAAGCAAATGTTTGGTCGTTTTTTTGTTAGTTTTTGGGCCACCACAATGCTTTTCCAATGGGAGTCACATGGTTTGATCAAACATGTGTGTTGATGAGGGTGGAGGGGCAGAACACCACCAGCAATCAGCAATGAAACACAAATGTTTGATCAAACTATGTGACTCCCAATGGAAAAGCATTGTGGTGGCCCAAAAATAAAATAAAAATGAAAACATTTGTTGTGTGAATGAGCCTATGAGGCCTCACAGACTGTGATGTGATAAAAGGTTACCGGTAATTCTGATTCTATGATTTTAGTGGACGTTTTGCTTTGTGTCCACTTGGGGGCACTCACGTCATGCTTTTCAAGCATAAATGTGCGGCATATAGCACACACCTGCACACACACACACACACACACACACACACACACACACACACACACACACACACACACACACACACACACACACACACACACACACACACACACACACACACACACACACACACACACACACACACACACACACACACACACACACACACACACACACACACACACACACACACACACACACACACACACACACACACACACACACACACACACAAACATTCATGTTGAAGTTAGAGAAGACAGATCAGATTCAAATATTATAATACATATTTGAGTAATTTGATTAGACAATCGACCAAAACAATTCAAATTATTTTCTAATCATTTGATTTCACTAATTTTGTAGGTCTTTATACAATAATTAGTGGCTATACAGGTACCTGAAACAGTGCGTTATTACACACTTATTACACGGCTCGGCGGAATGCTTGATTCTGATTGGTCAATGGGTGAATAATTTGTGTAGTAAGTAGCCGTGTAATAAGCAGGATAACATTGTATGTCTGGGTGGTGATAGATAAATCACCCTGACCACCCAGCCATACATTATCCCTTACACAAATAGGCTCCAACGTGATTAGCTGGAATACGTTGAATTGATAAACTCTCATGGCATGCAGTATGCCAGTATATCAAACCAATTAACTGTTCAATATAACCATCAATTAACTGTTCAAGATATAACCATCAACATAATAGCAAAGACTAGGTCTGGGAAATTAGCCCAAAATATATTAAAACCAATATTTTCACAAACCATGAGAAGGATGCCGTCTTTAATCCTCTTTATTGACGAAATAAATGCACATCTGTCCACAAAACATCTGTCCACAGGATTTCCAAATGCAACGTGGCCCACCCAACTTAACTTAACACTACAGTGTGTAAGGCCCACCCAACTGAACTTAACGCCAGTGTGGAAGGCCCACCCAACTGAACTTAACGCCAGTGTGGAAGGCCCACCCATCTGAACTTAACACCAGTGTGTAAGGCCCGGCCACCCAACTGATCTTAACACTACAGTGTGTAAGGCCCACCCATCTGAGTGTGTGTGTGACTTGAGATTTTTCAAGTGGGCCGTGACCCAGTAAATGTTGAGAAACCCCAATAGTCAGGGTGATGATATGTTGGCTCACTGGAAACACTCTGCCACACCAGGGTGTCTCAAAGTGTGGTCCAGGGACCCTCACGGTTCATTGAGGGGGTTCCAAATAATTAAGATTGGCCTTTGAGGGATTTTTGATATAAAAATCACACCCGTGTGAAGTGAGAGGTGCTAATATATTAAAGTCTAACTCATGTTGATAAGGTGATGGTAATCACCTTTGGTAAACCCAAAAATAGGAGATCTACCAGCTCAAAACGCAACACGTTAAGCTTGTGGATCTTCTATGTTTGGTGAAGAGAAGAGGTATTTTCCACAACGTCTCTTTGTGTGGGTTGTCATATTACCTTTCAGGCTAAAGCGTAGGCCACAAAATGCACAACTATAAGGTTTTTCCCCAGTATGAGTCCTTTCGTGTAATCTAGCGTTACCCTTTTGACGAAAGCTCTTGTCACAAAATCTACAGCCATAGGGTTTTTCCCCTGTGTGAATCATCACATGCATCTTCAAACCTGCATTTGAAGAACATTTCTGGCCACAGAACGTACAATAAAAGCCTCTATGAGCCTTCACGCCTTTGTCAGTCCTCGTGGGCGGAGTTTGTTCTTCCAACAGCTCGTCGATCACGGACGACGATCTTTCACTTTGATCTTTTCTTTGTGACTTCCGGTACGAAAGTTGAGGCTGAGCTCGGCACGTCTGCTCCCGGTCGTCGCGGCCATCGCCGTCTCCGGCGTCAGAGTGGTACGACAGAGGGCAGAGGTCACCGGGTGGTCGAGACGTTCCACAGTCCAGGCTGGAGTTACCCTCCTCCTCCTGTTCCTCTTTACACGCGGGAAGGTGCAGCGAGTTGTCTAGTGGGCAAAAAGGGGAGAAAAAACATGAAATGTTTTAACCTTTTACGTCTTCCCCATGCAGCGTTTACGCCGTGCTTTGCACCTGTGGTATAGTTGAAGGGAACTAATATGTTATTCCAATGTAATACTTAACCCATTTAGGCCTGACGTCGAAATAAAAAAAATGCGAGAACTTGTAGATCTGCTATTTTTCAATAGCTAAAGTATAACAGAATGCTTGAAACACCAAAAGGGGATTCCCACCAAAAATAGGTTAACCCATTAAAAGCGGGTATTTTAGCTATTTTTATCGAATATATATATATATATATATATATATATAGAGAGAGAGAGAGAGAGAGAGAGAGAGAGACGGAGAGCGAGAGAGATTTTTATAATCTCTTTAATTTAGGATTTAGGACAGTGGTTTAGCACAGTGGTTCTCGTAAATAGCAGATGTACAAGCTGTCGCTTTTGTTGCCACGCTGCAAGCTTGTATATCTGCTATTATTTTTTTTACACTTTTGAAAAATCTTGAAAGTGTATAATAATTGAGGGTCCCTGGCACAAAACAATTCCAGATCCGTGGTCCAGGTCCGTGGCCAAATACATTTTGGGGGTCTTTGGTACTAAAAAGGTTTGAGAACTACTGATTTAGAAGGCATTTGTCGAATCGGCCTCAGGTCTTAATGGGTTAAGTGGTTTGCAGGTTAATTCAACTCTAAGAGTTAAATTACCACTGAAAGATTGGAGTTCCACATGTTTAGGTCAGTTAACCTTGCTCTTACCTTGGGAAATGGGGTAGATTGGGTGGCTGCCCGCAGTGCCCGGGCGGTGCACATATCCTGGCTCGTTGGTCCTAGCGCAGCTGTCCAGGGTTTTGGATCCTGGGGGCCGCCCTCTGTAAACCATTCGGGACCGGCCTGTGCCTCTCTTCACCACCGGTCCGTTTGTTTCCTGTCTCTCTGTCTCCGTGTAAGAGCCTGAATAAAGTATGAAAATATAAAGATAAATCCTAAAAAACAATGAAAATGCCAAAGATTAATCTTAAAAAACAACTTCTTCCCAGAGCTCATCTGAAATTTGAGTCCCCAACTCATTTTCCCATGCCAACGTAATTGATGATGTAGTGGGCCCATGGGCGGAGCTTGGGGGGGTTCAGGGGGTGCACTGCACCCCCTGAAAAAAAAAAAAAAAAAGTTTTTTTTTTAAAACTTTAATACCTTCTGGCTTCTGACTGTAGTTTGTAATCATCTCTCTTATCATGATATGATGACTCGCTGTACGGCTGTAGTGCATGTGTGTGAGCTGATGTACTACCTAAATAACTCATTTTTAGGGGTTAGGGCATTGTAAAAACGCTAAAATAATAAAATAAAGGTTAAAAAAATCGCGCGCGCACGCTGCGCGTGCACGCAGGTGTCGTTGGCCAAGCAGTCGCACCCCCCAGCGTCAACTTCAAGCTCCGCCTATGAGTGGGCCCCTGCTAGACTGATCATGTTATTTAAGAAGCCACGGGTAACTGACTTGATTGTGAGTTTGTGACAATTACCGGGGCATAAGTGTGATCAATAGTGCAGCAAAAGTATATGACTATGTGCTTAATAACAGACTGATGTGCTGGTATAAGCCATTCAGAGAGCAGGCAGGAGCTCAACCTATAGAAGAAGCTGCATAGAACACATTGTGGCACTTAGGCTTATAATTGGACATTGTGTCAGAAAGAAGCTGAAACGGTATGTTGCCTTTATAGGAACTCACCTTCTTATTTAAATTCTCTTTTACAATGTAAAACTATTTCTTATCATACACTCTCTCAAGATTATTTGATGCTTGAGACCATACATGCCTCCACTACATCTGGAAAAGCTGCTTTCCAGTGCGCTGCCCCACACCTTACAGACTTCACTAAAGTACAGCTCTCTTCCTTCTCTATATCGCTTTCAACTTGATATATCAACATTGGTAAATATCAACTGTACCTGTTTTAATTGAGTTGATCACTATGTAATGTTCCTTTATTATTACCAGTAATTTACTTTATTGATGTGTTGTTATCCCGGCACCACTGAAAAAGAGGGTCCCAGCCCTCAGTATGTTCTCCGAGAACTAAATAAAGGTTGAAATGAAATACTTTTCCAAAGCCTATGACAAGGTGCCAAGAGGAAAACTGTTCAAAGTATTAAAGAGCCCGGGGTGTGGAGTTACTATGATCTTGGCCCTGATGTCAATGTACAGTATGTGTACAGTACATGTACACTATGTGTACAGTACATGTACACTATGTGTACAGTACATGTACAGTGTGACAACAAGTATCCTGGGCTCCACCACAATACCAGCATCCACCGGAGTGAGGCAAGGATCCCCTACATCCTGCTTCCTGTGGAGAAGATGGTTTCCTAATGCTATAATGGATGACACTGTTATCCTGGCAACGTCAAGGGAAAGGCTGCCTGAAAAACTGAAATATCTGGAGGAATATTGTGATGAATATCATGGCATGCTTGTTAAGTTTATGGCTATATTGGGATCTGATGAAGACAAGACAACCTATTCAGCTGGCTTCCCTTACAGTGAGGCATTGTGACTGCACTGCTGATGGAAATGCCCAAAACTCTAACCTAAACAAACTGATTATCTTCCTGTCCTACATGTAAAGCACCTCCTAAACAAACTGATTATCTTCCTGGTCCACCAACTATGATGAAGCTCTCTCAAAAGTGAGAGAAAAAGGTTTGGTCATTTCAAATGAGATTTCAAAAGATATTGTTTATTAAACACCCTGTTAAAACCGGGTCATTTAAAAAATGTAACCACTTTGACCAATTTTAATATATAAATAAATAGCAAATATACGCTCATAGCACATACCCTGCCTACTAACTTATTGTAGATCTGCTATTTTTGAAAAATCCTGAACATTTGTGCAAAATCTTTGAATACAATATTTAAGTGAACATTTCGAACTCAAATCTTTATTTCAGGGAGTCGCTGGAATACAAATGCATATGATTTTGGGGGTCCTTGACATGATAAAGTTTGAGCACCTCTGATATAGAAACATACGTTTTTAAGAAACCCGTTAGAAGACATTTGTAGAATCAGCCTCAAGTCTTAATTTTGTATTACTGTAGGAGCCATGAATTGGTTTATCGTTAGGTTTTATATTTGGTCAATGAAATGAATGGGCCGTCACGACGGGCATATGGGCGGACCCCAAAACATAACCTGTTCACCTGCTTGGCGAAATGTGAAATGTGTTCCTTATCGCAGTCTGAGGCGACGATGCCGAAACATGTTGAAGGGAGAGAAGATCAATCAGATTCAAAGATTATATATTTGAGAAATTTGATCAGCTTTAGACGACAAAATCAATTTATTTTCTAAGCATTTGTTTTCACTAGTTTTAGGTCTTCATACTGTACATAAATTAGAGGCTTAAAGGTACCTGAAACAG